>NC_045153.1:22754983-22784983 GCF_900700415.2 Clupea harengus | reverse complement strand
TCTCTCTTTCTTTCTTTCTTTCTTTCTTTCTTTCTTTTTTTTTTTCTTCTTTTTTCTCTCTCGCACTCTCTTGCTCTCTGCCCCCCCTCTATTCTCTCTCTCTCTCTCATTCTCTCTCTAACATTTAAGCGTGAAGGTCACCCTGCACACCTCCACCATCCTCTGACATTTCCACTCCCTCGCCCCGGTTGTCTCTCCGTGTGTTTGTGTCTTTCATTCAGTGTGCTGGAAGCCTCTATCCCTGTGTTCATCTATGCGACTGTGTTTAGCAGTCCTCAGTTCTCTCTCTGTCCCCCTCTTCCTCTCTCTCTCTCTCTTTCTCCCTCTCTGTCTCGCTATCACTCTCTCGCTCCCTCTCTCTTTCTCTGTCTTGCTATCACTCTCTCCGTCCCTCTTTCTCTTTCTCTCTCTGTCTCACTGTCACTGTCACGGTCTCTATCTGAAAATCCACAGCTGTAGGGGAGGCAAGTCCCCAGCTTCCGATTGGCCGGTTGGTTATGTAACCATTGCTGACGTGGTGGCAGAGCCAATCGGCTGGCTGCGTTATGCTCCCGTCTGGGATGTGTGTGGAGTGGCATGCTGATGTTTGGGTGCACTGGCTGGGCTGCTGAGAGAGAGAGGGGGGTAGAGGGAGGGAGGGAGAGGGAGGGAGAGGGAGAGAGAGAAGGAGAAGAGAGGAGGAGAGAGAGAAAGAAAGAAGGAAGGGGTGGGGGCGGTGACGGTGACAGCCACGTTCATCAAAAGATTACTGCCCAGTCAACCAAACTTGAGTCTGATTGCTTTTGTGCTTCATTAGGTTTAGTAATGAAATTGGGCTAATAAGTCATTTCTGTTTAACTTTTTCATATGTAGAGCTTTCTTTTTTTTTTTTCATTTGTCCTTTCTCTCTCTCCGTCTTTCTCTGTTAACATTCTTCTTAGGCCAAAGAACAAAGCACACTCGATGTGCAGTAGTAGAAATTAATATTCAGATAAGTTCTGAGGAGGTTTGTTTTTTTTTTCCCTCAATGGCAATACACACTGAGCACAGTTGTGATGTGGTTTGTATTGCCACACTGCGAGACAGAAGTGGTATTGTGTGAGAGATTATGGTCGGGTCACCCTGCACTCTGGGTCCCTTTGTCTTGTGTTCCCATGGAATCCTCAGAATTTAGAATGTGGAATATGACTGTCCTCAGGAATTTTCCCAATCTGGCGTAGTTTCCAACTAGTAACAGTGGGGAAAGCTGTGATTTTGGATTACGGCTGTGTAATATACAAACACTGCAGATATTCGGCACTCCACCAAAGTAGGGCCAGCAGCGGCTGACTTTTTAGACTTGCTACTAGACGTCTGGCCTACAGCCAGCGCAGCAGGCGAGCCTCTTTTTCCCTCCATTCAGGATAAGAGAAAGAGAAGAGTGAGCGAGAGAGAGAGAGAGAGAGAGAGAGAGAGTGAGTGTCTTGAGTGAGTGAGGCTTTTAAGACAGTGGTTTCCGGGTGTGATTATTGCGAAATCATTCCGCCCCGCCGTTCTGTGTAAAAGATACGGAGGCGGAATGGTGGGGGTCATTGTTGGTCTGCCTCTGGGCCGGCCTCGGAGGTAGTCACGGAGGCAGAACAGCGTCGGTGTAAAAGGGACAGAACAGGGGTGCGACGCCGCCTAGCAACCAACCAAAATGAAGCAAGACTACTGTGTTGTCAGAACACACAAATCCGACATGATATGCATTAACATGTTGTACATGATGCACACCAACTTTGCTTGAGTCTGAACGTAGCTATATATATGCATAGCTTGCAGGAGCCCGCCTGTCGTTGTTTTTGAAGTAACGGGTAGGCTAGTTTATTTCCGAGGCATATGTTATGGAGTATGCGAGATTACGCGGAAATCCTTCTATCTTCTTGGTGTCAATAATTATGTACAACTTTTTTTCTTGTTCATTTTAACACACTGCCTCTTCATGCATCTTTTCACACATTTAAAAAGTTTTAGTTAGGCTCTGTCAGGTTTTTTACCATATTGATAGTGATGTAAAATTGAATAAAAGACGTGCCTTACTGAAGGTAGAGATATATATTTTTTCTCTCCGAGTGTCTGAGTCAAGCTAGACGCTATGCTAAACATCACGCCTCTGGTTCTGGAACGCCGGCAGGCCATGGAAAAGCACACATGGTGGCATTATGCCTCCTGTTTGATTCAGTATAAACAAACCAAGGCGGCTAATGAGGGGTCTTTTAACAGCATTATTGCGGGATGTCTGTATAAAAATAACTAGTGAGACGGTCCTGTTTACTTTAGGCTGGCAGTTAGCCCATCGGCTCTCCAAATCCGTTCCTTTTGAGCGCTCAGCACGAGAAGTCCCTCTCTTCCACCGCCGGCCGCCCGCCCGCTGTGTCAAATGATTGGACGATGACTCTCTGCAGCTCTTTCACCACTCACCACACACTGAGCACCGAGACATACTGGGACGTTTGAGCCAAAGACCACATCACAACCCACAAACGTACACTCTCGAGCTGGGCGGTGTGTCGAAATGATATGGTATACCGAAAAAAAAAAATCAGACGAGATATAGGATGATATAGTTTGAGGTTACATAACACTTTTCTTCCGTAAAGCTGTCTGCTCCTGTCCCTTCTCTCTCGTACTCTCTGTGCAACCCCGCCCTCCCTCTCCCGCCCTCTGCATCTATGGAGGTCCTTCTAAACCCCATAGTGTCCAGCAATGGCAGTTCTACATTTCTCTGTAATGGCTGCCAACAGACGGAATATTTACATGAATGTAAGAGTTGTTAACGGTATTGACTTATATTTATATGCCCAAAGACTACTTTAGACCTGTGTCAATAAAGAAAACCGCTCAGAATGTCTCTCTCATAATGTGCATACTGTCACCGAAGTATCTGCATAGAAGCGTCCTCAGTTGTCCCGTCAGGAAGGGACTCTGATGGTGTGCACTCAATCGCTAATGGAAATTAAACTTTTACGGGCGGATGGCATGGGCACTAAAGTGAGTTATAACATACATTTTCAAAACTGAAATACAATACAACTCAAAAAGTTGTCAACTTAAGGACCAGCAACAGGTCTTATTAGGTAACTTTTAGCTAGTTAAGCCAACTTGTCAGGAGCTGCATTTTTCTAAATGAATGTACTTCTCAAAGAGACTGAAGACAATTATCCATCCTGCTGTTTAATGTAGGTAATAGGGTTTAGTAATCTTGCAATTGCCTATCTTTATCTAATATAGGCTAGTTAGTTTATATAATTTTTAAGTACATGTTTAACATCTGTATATTTCCAAACAGAGAAGGAAACTCTGTCTTTGCATTTTACTTTAATCACAGTCTGTTTTAATAAAAGTGCCCACTTCGCAAAAAAACACCAAGATATATTTTGTATCGTATTCAGCCTAAAAATAACAATGTGATTTGTGGTTCACATTGCCCAACCCTAATACACACACACCCACACACCCACACCCCCCCCCCCCCCCCCCACACACACACACACACACACACACACACGGATGGTTGACTGATGCCTTAGCCGGCCCTGTTCAGTGAGCCAAGAAAGGCCAAATACCCCTTCTCTCTCTCGCACTCACACACACACACACACACACACACACACACACACACACACACACACACACACACACACACACACACACACACACACACATACACCACCCCCTCAGTCAGCCACATGAAATAAAATGCCTCTAAATGAAACAGTGTTATGCAACTATGTTTATTATGGCGGCGGTTTAAGTTAAATCATAGATAATACGAGAGGACATTGTTCCATGCCTCTGACCACAGTATACCAAACATCATTTGAGGTGTGTGTGTGTGTGTGTGTGTGTGTGTGTGTGTGTGTGTGTGTGTGTGTGTGTGTGTGTGTGTGTGTGTGTGTGTGTGTGTGTGTGTGTGTGTGTGTGTGTGTGTGTGTGTGTGTGTGTGTGTGTGTGTGGTCGCAGAGTGCAGTACCCAGAGAGTAGCTCTTTATTGTCTTTTGCAGAGCCTATGCGGCCTTTGCTCACATTATGTTTCTTAGACTCTGGGGTGGCAGAATATTTCCATGCCAGTACCAGTTCAGCAGCAGACACACACACACACACACACTGCAATTTTTAACTGCTTTTTGTAGAGCCTTTCTTCCATGGCCCTCATTAAGTTTTATAGACTGCCGGGTGGCAGAATATTTCCATGCCAATATGCTCAGAATTCACACACACACACACACACACACACACACACACACACACACACACACACACACACACACACACACACAGAGACTGTCTGCCAATTAACTGGCCACTGTCAAAGGACAGGGTTTCATGTGAAATCATTGCCTAATTGAGTTCAGATAAGGGTGGAAGTGAAGAAAGATTCAATAAGCGCCAGGCCTCCCATTTCCCCCTTCCCTTTATTTTACCCACTGGCTCAGCACTGTGTTCATAACCTCAGGGTTGTCCTCCATTAAACGCTATCAATGATTTATGCTCCCTGCAATCCTGTGTGGTCTGTGCAATGCAAACAGCAGGTTTTACACAGACTCTCTCTGTGTGCAGAAGATGCTCCTTCCCAGAGCATGTGTGTCAAGGGATACAGGAGCCATTTTCAAATTTTAGCCTTAACTCTTAACAAAAAGAAAAAAAGTGTCCACAGCCAGAAACTACTCAGTTTGACAGTTTGATTTAACGAACAGTGGTGAAAATAGACTTTAATGAGTAGATGGTGCAGAAGAAGGGGGAAAAAAAGAGAAAGCGCTGCGTTGAGGGGACAAAAAGCACCCCCCAGCAGCTATGTGAGGCCAGACTGGAGTATCTGGGCCTGGAAGTGGACGAGTGGACGAACGGCCGAGTTGAGTCCACCCCTCCCCCGCCGGTCCTGTGGCCTTCCATCTGTGCCCACAGCAGTCATGCCAGCGTGGCGTGGGCAAGCATGTAATACTGCCAGGCTTATTTCCGCTGCTGCGCGAAGCCGCAGGGAGGTGCGTTCAGCCATAGGAGATTTAAATAGGCTCAGTAATGACAGCCTTCATACACATTCACAGACTCCCGCTTGCACTGCAGGCCTGTTGTATGTGCAGTGGAAGTAAGCATACCTCACTGCCCAAACCCTGAATAGAGTCCCCGGCAACAGAGCCGGTTGCTATGGCTCGCCATTGACACGTCAATAGAACATTCCCAACAAAAGACAGTAGCCATGTTTTTGGACTCACTGTTTGCCCCCCAAAAACGCGTCTTGGGTATGGGTTGTTAGTCTAGCTGAGGGTAAACCACCTCGTGTTTCACAAGAGGGTAAAGTTGGCGTAGCTAGCGATCCAGCTAAGGGAGGCCCCTGATGGGGGAGGTACCCAGTAAAGAGGCCTCTCTCCGTGTGGGTCTGAGGGTTGAGGTTTTTCTCAGCTGGCAGTCTGGAGGTTGGTTGGGCGTCCGTCCCCGATGACGCACAAGACCAGCGCTCGACTTCTTCTATTTTTGCTTCGGAACCCTAAACGTTAAAATAAGAGCCAAAAACCAGAGGGCCTCATGCCATGGCTAAAGAGCAGTCTGTGTTGGCTCTGGTGTTCAAACTGCATCATAGAACTGTGTGTGTGTGTGTGTATATGTGTACACTCTGTGGTTGTCAGCTAGGGTCTGTTTTAGCACGGTGGCAGCGAGGCTCTGCCATTTTTGACAAAAAGCAGACAAACAGCCCCATGTTCTCCCCCTCATTCGTGTCACATCTCCTTACCCAGAGAAAGACTCCACTCATTCCTTCCATCACATTCTCCATCCCTCCTCTTTTCTCCTCCCCTCCTCTGTCCAAACAGGTATTTATTTTGGCACTTGACACCGTTCCCTTGCTATTTCACCAGTACATCTTTTGTTTTTGGTACCGAAATTTGCCTGTCCAGCTTGTCAAATGGCCCTTTGTGCGGCGAAAGAGAGCATGCTTCCATAAACATGTCATTCGTAATTTTGTTTTTCTCTGGAGGGATTTTGTTTTTCTCTGGAGGTTTCTGAATCTGTTTTTTTTTTGCCTTCAGACCAAATCGTATAAAAAACAAAACCCTCTCACCTTGTGTCATGTTGTCTACACATGGTTTCACCCTGCCTTGCCACCAAGCCTCTCGCCATAAAGATCTTGAGAATCAGACCCAGGACGGCGACAAACCCATGAAATGGCTGCATGTCATGGCATTCTTTTTGGGAGATGCGCGAACGGGGATTACACTGAGGAGAAAAGTGGACACATTTTCACAACACATTTGTCTCTGTCAAAACAGCGGCTTGCGCCTCTTCTCACAGTTGATGGATCACTTCTCTGCCCGTGGGATTGTCCAATCCCAAAGCAATAGCAGGTATGCTAACAATGTGGCTAATAGCGCTGTACTGTCACTTTTAATCATTTAGTGGAAACTTCTAATGAATGCAGCAGAGGTAAGGCAGAGATCTTCATGTGAGCCCTCCCCAAACTATTCAACCCATTACCTGGACATTGTGAGTAATTTATCTTACCAGTTGAGGAACATAAACATATAATTGTATTTCGAATGTCAGACTGAACATCAGACTTTGACATTGCTGGATCAGCAATAAGGCCTACACAAATATAAGGAAGCACCAAAATGATTGAGGCAGGAACATTACAAGCTTGTATTGTAGCCCAGGTCAGGACATTATCTTGTGATGTCTTTTGCGGCGTTATATCTGGTCCTTTCAGTGTGTCTGGCACTCTTTGGGCATGCGCCATATCAGCCTGAATTACAGCCTGGGTTAAGCGTGCTGTTGCCACTGCCAACACCTATTCCTCCAAAAGTCAGCCTGAGCACTTCCACACAGAACATTTCCATAAACCACCGGAGCGCCAGTGGCCCAAACACTGCGGAGCATCACAGGAGGTCTGGTGAAACCTGGTCTTCGGCCTGTTGAAGGCACTCATCACTCTGCTGCTGATTCTGCTACTGCTGGAGATGAGTGTACCCACTGGGTCGACACGGAACCCCCCACACCCCAAAGCCCCAGAGATGTATCTCCCCATCACCCACAAAACCTGGGCCCCTTACCTGTGCAGGCTGGAACGGGTGAGCCTCCTCCCCTCTAGACAGACGAGGCTCTCTGTGCTGCTGTGTTAATCCTAGCCCATTAGCGAGCGGCTGCTTAATGCATTTGTCTCCGTGGAGACCAGGCTTAATTGGCTGAGAAAGACAAAAAGAAAGAAATAGGAAAAAAAAAATGGAAAAAAAAATAAGAAAATTTCCCAAGTAAGAAACACAAGGGTTGCCTAGTTCTCTTTGCCTTCCTCGCTCTCCGGTGTCTCTCCCTCCGTGGCGTCTTTGCTACGGCATGATAATTCTTCGGCCTTTGTAGATGGCTCCAGTTTACCACCCGCTGGGGATATGTTCTACTCCACCAGCACTGTTTAACAACACGACGCCGCCACCCCACTCCCCGCCCCTGCAGTGCACTTAAATGTCCGCTAAAGGCATTCACACCGTGATGGTGGGAGCGACTCGACTCATCAATGTTTAAGCGCTGGAAGTGTATGACACTAGAACAAGAGGCTGACGCCGGTGGCCTCTCCGACATCAATATTTCAGCAGAAAAACGTCACGCTCTCTTGACAGGCCTGTAAAAAAGTGTCCTCTCATAGTTCCCACTGCAGCCCCACTTTAATTATGCCCAGCGAAGTCACGTATTCCAGAAAATCCCTAAAAGTGACCCCCCCCCCCCTGCTTTTTTTGGGGGGGGGGTTACTGTTTGCTAGGTGCCTTGAAAGCTTAGGTGTTTTGGAGCAGGGTTGACTGGTCAAGGGTCCTGCTGGAGCCTTAGCTGTCATGTCAGTGTAGTTGTAGACCAGACAGAAAGCCGTGTTTTTTTATTTGTGCCTGAGATTTGTTGAGATTTCGTCTTTTAAAACATCTGACGCTGCAGTGAAGTACAAATCTCTCAGCTTGAAGTGAGGCACCAGTCAGAATAGAGCTCTGCTGCTGCACAGGAAACTCCTCACAGGCCATGGCATCCCCTGGTGAACTTCTCTGTTCTTCCTCATTTACCGCGTGCTCTCTCTTCCCCGTCCTGCTACTTCCTTTCTTACTCTCTTTCGGTTCCGTTCCATTCCGGTCAGTGCAGGTCAGTTCAGTTCAGTGCAGTCGTTTAATTATCCCACATGGAAAGCTTGGCTTGCAGTCAGGTGCACAAGATAAAAGACAACAATACAGTACAAAAAAAGCAACACCACAAATATAAAAAGTAAAGAAATGTATCTAAAATGTCTCCTATTACATACAAAATAAGAAAATACAATACAAACAAAACAATCTCTAAATTACTATACTTTAGTTTTATTGCACAGGGAACAAAGCAATTCTCACTCCTATTGCACTTTAACCAAGGTACTCTAAATCTCCGGCCTGAGGGAAGAGTTTCAAATTCACATTGAAGGGGGTGTTTTATGCAGTCTAATATAGTCCTAGCCTTGTGGAGAACCTGCTGGTGATATGATAGCTGTGAGAGGGGTCCTTCTGTGCTCTTGTTCTCTATGCATGTCCTCCCTCCACTTCCTGCCACTGTGTCCTGCGTAGCATGGTACGCTAGCACCTACAGCCGCAAGGCGTCTTTGCATCTATCCACCATGAGAGTTGATGGCAGCAAAGAGGAAGCGGCGTCAGCTGTGAACGCAGTTATACATTTTTCTTCCCCCCACACAAACGTCGACGATGAATCAGGATGCCCTGTGCCGCATGCCATGGGAAGTCCCAGAGGCTTAATTCTGAGCTCACTGCCGCGCTCGCTTTCCCAGCCGATGACATTTGTTTATCCACTTTAGGCTTTGCCGAGAAGGGGGAAAAAAACCGAAATGGCTTCACGGTCATTATCTAAGGTTTTGTCTACTAATTGATCACATCTAGGGGAATTACATTCTTTCATATCTTATTTCAAAACACATTCATTCACACATTGTGGCCTTGATGGGCTGTGTAATTGTGCAACTGTGGTGTCTGTTTTAATATTTGAAGTGAGTGCAGACCCAAATTGAAATAAGCTCCTGAAGTCAATGCGCCGATCCTGAGGAATGTACACACATCTCCCACAAGGTGATTCTGGTGGATATGATGGGTATCAACACTGAGCCTGTGGGCTTATTGGATAGGGAGGCGGACGTGCCATGACTGCAGACATACAGATCAATATAGGCATGTCCTCCTGTGTGAGAGTGAGAGGAAAAAGATGAGCTATATGCATATGTATGTGTAAGTGGGCGTGTGTCTGTGTGTGTGTGTGTGTGAGGATGTGTGGGCATATGCATATGCGAGCGTATCTGTGTGGGCACGCATGCGTCATCCTGTGTGTGTGTGTGTGTGTGTGTGTGTGTTTGTGTGTGTGTTCCATGTCGTGCCACCTCTCACATAATTAATGTGTGCAGGAGTGGGAGGCTTCACTCCAAACGTGCCGTTACTGTCACTCCTGCGTCCCCAGAAGCTAAGAAGTTACATTTTCTTTATTTGTCACACACACTTTCCTATCCTATTATATCCTATATAATCTATACACACATGGAGCTCCTACTGCACGCGCCCAAAACCAAGCCTCTACTCTACCATCACTTCAGCATGTCTACTGTTTCCCACCATGAGAAGTGGGCCTGGTTCTTCATGAGTGTGATTGTTCACAGTAGGCCGGTACCCATGCTCACAGCATGACTCGCTTGCTGCTGAGTGTGTATTTATTTTTTCGCCTTCCCCGGATGTAAATGAATTGCATCCGATCCTTACGCAATCACACTATTGCTCTTCTCAAATTTGATCTTTATTCCACCCCTCTTTTGGTGCCGCCTCTGCTCCTATTGCGTTTGAGATATCGACACTGACATGTCCGTCCTGATCCTGTGTTGTGCTCTTGTAAATATGGTTGCAATGCCTCCTGTCGTTCTTTTCTTATTGTCGTTTTTGCGTCCCTCTTTTTCCCCATTAAAATGAATGGTGGAGCGTTCGCCTGATCTGTCATTTTAACCACGCCATTAAGTTTACGTATGTGGCTGTTATCAGAGGTTTTGCATCATGTGACATACCATGGTAATCGGAACTGGTGATACAACAGAAGGTATCGCTACGTGGTTAACTGTGAGCAGAACCCTTTTACTTCACCACATTTCATTATAGCCTGTGTGTTCTGCTTGTGCCTGAACCTCAAAGGTGTTGTTGTGGGGCTGCAGCCATGATCAATTTGCTGAGCTTTACGTATAGCCTAGCCTACATAACATCAACCTATTTGCATTTGAAAATTGAAAGAGTTGAGGGGTGGATAGGCTTGTAATGCAGTGAGAAGAGAGTGGTATAAACAAAACAAAAAAACATCTCGCAAGTAGGCCTAGGTAGCCTAATATCACTGTAGCCCACTGATATAAACTGGTGCTTCAAGCAGTGAGGAAGGCTGTGTGTAAGCTGAAAGTCCCAATAACAGATCACTAATCAATACACAAAACAAAATCAGCTCGGCGATATGCCAGGCAGCCCTATACACAGCCTTTGAAAATAGATGAAGCGAGTTACTAATAGTGTCAGTAACTAAATGTTTTGATAGCCGTTTGATAAGCTTTTGCAGTATTTCCAGTCCACATCATACAATTGAACCATATTTCCTATATCAATAAGACTTTATTGTCTAAACAGTCAAACTTTGCTATTAAGAAATGAATGTCATTAATGTGGAAAATGAATGTCAATCAAATACAAAATCACCAAGTGTACTCAGCATAGGCTACACCATAAACCATCAGACTCATTTTCATAGCCGTGGGTTTCTTTAGTTGCTCAGTGTATTATTGGATAAATCTGTTACAGCCAACTAAATCTTCTGATTGTACCAGCAGACTCAGTGATATTGACTTGAGGGATTTCAAAGTAAGTATCATTGACATTCTTTAAACTTAAAATATGGAAGATGGGTAGAATTGTCTTGATTAATCTTGAACTTAATAAATAGACAGATGATAAAATGTATGCCTTGATCTGGGTAAGTTATGTATCTTATTGCACAAATGTAGACTGGTAACTCATTTTGAACTTTTTTTTATAATCATAAAGCCTACTGTGTGCTGCCTGCTCATGTGTTCCACATTATATAATTATAATAATCAGCGTTAGGGCTGTATAATCCTTCATTTGCTGGGCAAGGGTTTGTGGTCTTCTGCTACTGTTGAGCAATCACACTTCACATTCTTGCAGAAAAGCATCTCTGTTTGTTCTTGTTCTGGCCAGCTGGGTGGGGATTGGGCCCATCCATCATATTCACGGACCAGACTCCGTCCAGAGCGGCCCGACCAGGAAAACGGTCGGGGGTGTTTGCAAGGCTTAGTGCTGTTGAAAGAGGTGCATGGTGGGATACGATTGAGAGAATTGCTGTTGACCTGGTGCTCTCTATCTTTTCAAATGCCCCTTGTTTGAAATTCATGTTCATATGCAGCGGCACAACAGAGATTATGAATTCTTTGTGAATAGAATTTAGAAGTACTGTAAGTGAAATAAGGCTTGAGGGCTGTTCTTACGCTAGACTGAGATGATTGGGGTGAAGCCTGATTTGACAGGGAAAAGCCACTTTGAAATGAATGTGTGCTTACGCCCACACACGCACACACGCACTCAGGCCACTCCTGTTTACTTTTAGGGATTGCCTTAAGTCCACCATATGGCCACACACACACACACACACACACACACACACACACACACACACACACATACACACACACTCTCTTTTACAGAGTATTCTGGAAGGGGTGCTTGTAGCACATGGATGCCACTGCTTCTTAACAGGCCTTTGGTGACCTTACTTAATGACCTTGAGTATGTGATGGAGGGGGGAGCAGGATACTCACAAGTGTGTCTCAGGGGCATTTCCTGGCTCTGCTCGCATAGAGGAGTCGGCATGGGTTAAGCCAGCATCCTTTCCTTCTGAGTGTATTAGTAGTAAACATATAGGCTATGTACTATATATAGAGATATATACAGATTCACTGACAGTTCACAGTCTGTGTCTGTGTCTGTTGGTTTTCAAGGCCTCAGTCCAAACCACTTAAAACCCCCATTAGTGTGTGTATTGTGTGGTAGAGTGACTGATGCCTGTCTCAGGAGAAGCTGGGTTTAGGCTCTGCTGTAGCACAGAGTGCAGGACACTAGGGAAGCCTCTGATGATTCTGTGCCTGTCGGCCAGCACTGCTTGTTATCTTTAAACTAACAATCTGAGCTGAGTCTGGCCATAAGGACTTATCTCCTCTAGTCTCACTGCTGAGGCCTCTTGTCTGTCTGTCTGTCTGTCTGTCGGCCTGTCTGTTTCTATGACTGTCTCCCTCTCTCACACACACACACACACACACACACACACACACCTATTATTACAGACAAACCTCATCCCAAACCTCAGCTCTGCCCAACACCGCTTGGTTTTATATTAAAACTGTCTGAACTCACCAGACATTTCCAGTTAGAGCAGCAGTAGAGGCTTTTTTTTACAGACCTAGCATTTCATTACCACTCATGAGAATTAAACATGTAGGCAAGCTTGTCCTTTGTTTACATGACTTAGCGTCAGGAGAGATGAACTGTCAGAGCTTAACCCACAGCCGTATTGCCACCCTTGGGCTTGTGATGCAACAAGAGCCCTCCACCTGCCACGGGGTTATTTATAAAAAGAGCGGAAGCCGGCCGTGGCAGCGTCTGAATGAGCGAGTGAGTCCTCTAATGTAAAAACATTGAGTCATGCTAGGCTGCAGGTCTTTTGTGTGGACAGCTGCTTCTTAACAGGGCCCTTCCTGGAGCGCCGATAGGTTTTCTGCACGTGTGCGGATATGAGATGTGTTCTTAAGGAAACAATGCTAAGCCAGGATAAACCCCCCACTTCTCAGTCATGGAGGGGAGCCAGGGCAAGAGTTCTCTCTCTCTCTCGCTCGCTCTCTCTCTCTTTCTCTTTGTCTTTCTCTCTCTATCTGTCCTGATACTTTTACACTCCACCAGGATTAATAAATCAGACGAGTGGAAAATACCCAAACAAAAAAAGACTTGAAAAAGCAATCTCACTTAGAAATATGAAAGGAGGAGTGCATTGTGGGATTGTCAGCAGAACCGCAGGAGGTCCCGGGAGGCTGTTCTCCAGGAATCTCTCTGCTTCTCCTCGCTACGCCTTGAAAAAAAGTGATGTTTGCCTTTTAATGTTTGTTAATATTTTTATTTATTTGCCTCTGGGAGATTTTGAAGGGCTGTGTTCTGCGATCAGTCAAGGTTAGTGAGCGCTTGAATGTGTGTGGGAGCATTCGCAAGCTTGCACTGAGAAATGTCATTGTCATCAATAGAGAGCTCTTATGAGAGGCTGTTGCCATCAGCAGCCAGTCATCCACATAGACTGCATTAATCAGTGGTGCTGCACTGCTGCCCATTCATACACTTACACATACATACTCACTCATGCACACACACACACACACACACACACACACACACACACACACACACACACACACACACACACACACACGCACTCATGCTTGCACTCACTCACACACAAGCACTCGCATTCAGTCGCACTCACACATGCATGCACACGCACACACACGCACACACACACTTTCTGTTACCTCCGTCACCCCCTGATCTACCTGCATCGCTGTCTGCCTTTCTCCCTGGCGCCGTACAGACCCAGAGCCTCAGCGGGTGCCCCCCCCACTTTACTCATTGGCTCTAATGAGCAGTTCTGAAACACAGCGACCCTCGGGTCAGGTGTATCGCAGAGGACCATTGGCGTCTCGCTCCGCATCTACAAACCTCCCTCCTCCTCCTCCTCCTCCTCCTCCTCCTCCTCCTCCCCCCAGTAGTAAATGCGTGTTCACCTCCTGCCCAGCGCACTACAGGTCCGCCATTAGCCATGCACGGGGAGAGATGGAGCATCCTTACTAATGGTACCTTGTTAGGCGGAATCGGTTTGCATCGACTTGGCGCGCTCATAATCACTTATTAATGGGGGGCGGATCAATAGCGCCGCAATGAACAGCAGTCCCGCCACACGGCAGCCCTACTTAAGAGGGTCAGTGAAGACAGGAAGAGTGGTACCTGGCCTCCCCTGTTTGGGGGAAGTGAGGGAGCAGAGGGAGGGTGTAGGGTGATGTATGGGGGGCGGAGGTCAGAGGGGAGTTTGGGGAACCTGCAGAGCCCTGTCACATTCCATGGAGCTCTTATCGCTGCTCCCCACAAGCTCTCTGGCTCCTGCAGATTGGAATGGAAAACATTAAAATTCCAGAACTCTCTTGAGTTCTGCAATAATGCATATTGTTGCCACCATTGATAGTCATAACAGCCTCTGCCTGTTGTCATTAAATGTGCCATTTCAGATTAAGCACAAAATAAAGGTCTGGTAATCAACAGTTTGAAATGCATGTTTGGAATCCTGAAGGGACCCAATTTGAATGGCTGAACTGAGCCACGTTTGCAGCTGAGGTGAAGTGGAAGAGAAACCTCATCCGTCAGCTGTCCATCACCTGTCCATCACCTGTCCATCAGTCAGCTCTGACCAGGTCCTGGAATGATGAACTTGCTTGTCAGCCTCTGTCCAGATACACTGTGTAAGGGCCACTCCAGAATGAGACACACACGCACACACACAGAGAGAGAGAGAGAGAGAGTCAAATCCGCTCAGCGTCTGCTTAATAAAGCCAGTTGACGAGGGAGAAACAACAGCAATAACAACAATAACCTCGATAACCTCCTGCACCAACCTCCACAGGGTATGAGGCACAAGTAAAGGGAGGGGGGAGTTAGTCGCTGTTTCAGTTGAGTAATGATTTTTGCTTTTGTTGTTGTTGTTGTTGTTGTGTTAGATACTGGTAACCACTCAGGCACGCCCTATAGAAGAAAAGGGGCACCATGTACACTTCAGTGGTTGGGGATGAGCGCATCACCTGCCTTGGCGTTTGTTTGTGGATGTGTAACGCTGTCCTCACCTAGGCTGTGCCAACCTGGTTTCCATGGGAACAGATTTGAGATAGGCTCCTATCCCCTATAAATAATGTCCCGACTGTCACTCTCTGCTCTGACTGGTTGGCTAGCTGGCAGCAGCTGGCAGTGAATCGTGGAATGTTCTGGAGGTCAGGCTGACTATTAGCCCTTGGAACTGCTTCTAATGGCTGCCCTGGCCTGGCCTACCCGTCCTGGCCTACCCAACCTCCCATGAACCCCAGCTGCTTCATCCACCTCCAGCACCCCCTCACCCTCTCCCCCACCGGCCGGTGTGTGTCTGTGGGTGTCAGCCCTACCGCTCCGGAGCTGCTGAGTGAGTAGCTAACAGCTGGAGAGGTGTGTTGGTGTTGTGGCTGATGTGCTGTGAGCCTAGCCTACTGGAAGAATTAGCTGGGTGCTCATTTGTCATGCTAAGCGCTAACTGCTAATGAAGGTTGTCGGGGGAGGGTGTAAGGTGTGGAGCTCAGCATCTGCACACAGTGTGTGTGTGTGTGTGTGTGTGTGTGTGTGTGTGTGTGTGTGTGTGTGTGTGTGTGTGTGTGTGTGTGTGTGTGTGTGTGTGTGTGTGTGTGTGTGTGTGTGTGTGTGTGTGTGTGTTGCACCTTCTGGGTGTTTGTGAATTCTCACACACACACACGCACGCGCACACACACACACACGCATACACACACGCATACACACAGACCCTTTCCTCAGTATAGCCTCAAAGAATGTTCCCTTGCATTATTCATAGCCAGGAGAACAGAAGATGTGTGAGTGTGTGTGTATTACAGAGGTATGACAGGCTATCCGTACCTGCAGCTATTCTCTCCTCCGTCTATGTTAAGTCTCATAAAAATAAAAACAGTTCCAGTACTGTGGTGTGTCTCAGGTCTGTGTTCTCTTCCTGCCCTGTGGGAACAGTGTGGCTTCCGTCTTTGCTGGGGTCGAAGTTTGACCTGTGGGACTCTGAGACAGGAGGAACTTTGACAGTCTCAAACTGAGGAGAGCACAGATGCCTCCGCTACAGCCTGACTCGGAGCTCGCACCTGAATGTGTTGGCTGGAGCTGGAGCTCATATTTCTTACTATGGCGATGGAGCTGGTTTATATGACTGAGGGCACCTCTTGGACAGCCAAGGCACACACTCTCAGTCCCGTCAAACTGCTTTAGATGATATCCTTCCAACATAACTCAGTTTTTTTTTTATTCCTGTAGATACCCACATTTTTTACACATTTATTGTTACACACACAATGTATAACCGTTAACTTGTCTGTATGGAAAGTTTGCAACAGTAACGACAGTGTCATGATCTTCATTCTAGACGTTTGTATCAAGCTGAGGCCAAGGTAACATTCCAAAATCTCACTCAGTCACACACACACACACACACACACACACACACACACACACACACACACACACACTCACAGGCACACACCCACACACTCACAGGCACACACCCACACACGTGCTCACAGGCCCTCCAGGGTTGGTCCCTTGAGGACAATGAGGAGTCATGAGACAATGAGAGGGCTGATTGCCCCACAGCTTAGCATGTGAACATGAGGGGTATGTGTGTGTGTGTGTGTGTGTGTGTTTATTTATCCACACTTCCTGGTAATGAAGATGGCTAAAAATGAAATGCAAAGGCTTTTTCTTTCTTTCTTTCTTTCTTTCTTTCTTTCTCTCTTTCTCACTTTCTTTCTACTGAAGTATGCAGTGTTTGTCACTCTTGAGTCACAGGAGGAGTCAGTTGTTTGAGCAGCTGTTGTGAAGTGTTTGTGCGAGGTCATTCAGTAGCTCCTCCTCAGTGTCTGTAAACAGGTCTGCCTGTGTTGTGTCCCTGCAGAGAAACTGTTGCCCAATACCTCTGGGGTAACCATTTGTTTAACATTATGTTCTCTTTAATTGTTTCTCTGTATCGTCTGCTTTCTGTCTCACTGCCTTTCTCACGCAGACCTTTTCACCCCCTCAGTTTTATCTCCTCTTCTCCCTCCCTCTCCTCCTCTCTCTCTCTCTCTATTCCTCTAGCTCTCCTTCCCACTCCCTTCCTCAATCCCTCTCTCTCTCTCCCCTCTCTCCCTCTCTCTCTTCCTGTAGTAACAGATGCTGTAGTGCCATTCCTGACCTTGCTTTCCCACACTAGGTCACCATCAGATAGCCGCAGAGGAGTCTTGAGAGAGATTACAGCACAAGCAGTCCTGTGTGTGTGTATCTGTGTGTCTGTGTCTGTGTGTGTGTGTGTGTGTGTGTGTGTGTGTGTGTGTGTGTGTGTGTGTGTGTGTGTGTGTGTGTGCGTGTGTCTGTGTGTGCGTGACTCTGTGTGTGTGTGTGTGTGTGTGTGTGTGTGTGGTGAAAGAGGAGCCCTGCAGGCACCAGAGAGAGAGAGCCTCTCTGCCTCTTAAAAAGCTGTGAGCTCTTAACTGGAGACACTGGAAGTACCCACAGAGGCGAGGCGAAGCGAGGCCCGGCCCAGCTCTCCAACCTCAGAGCCCCTCTGTGGACATCACACATGTCAGACAGCAGGGCTGAGAGCAGAGGCTGAGAGCAGGGGCTGGGGGAGCCAGGGGGGCAGAGCTGCAGATGTTGCCTTTATTTAAGAAATGACTGCCTTTTCTGGAGAACCGAACAATGCTTCATGACCATGAACTCCTACCAGCTTTTGAAGCTCATGGAATATTCCCATACAATGTAATGCTCCATGTGAGCGGAATGAACTACTCTGCCCATGGGGTGCTGATTAAGATGTACAGAACTGTGCAGATTTCTACTGGGAGTTTGGCCTTGTGGTTTTACTGGCCTTGTCTGTGTGTTCCCTCAGTTTAGTTTGTGTGTATGTGGGAGGAGGAGGCTTGACTATTGTCTTTGGGAATGTGTGTGTGTGTGTGTGTGTTTGCATGTGTGTCGGCCTTAACTGCTCTCTTTGGGGATATGTGTGTGTGGGGGTGTGGGTGTGTGTGTGGGTGTGTGTGTGTGTGTGTGTGGGTGTGTGTGGGTGTGTGTGTGTGTGTGTGTGTGTGTGTGTGTGTGTGTGTGTGTGTGTGTGTGTGTGTATAAATGGCACCAGGCTGCCTGTGGGCTGCAGATTGTGTGTTCACGGTGAGCTGCCACTCTAAAGCTGTTTTTGTTCCCCATGCAGAGAGCACATAGAGAGCTCTGGCTCGGCAGTCCTATCTGTCTGACAGGCTTGAGGGAGAGGGAGTCTCCTGGAGAAAAAAATCACCAGTTCAGACCTACTGCAGCGAGGCAGAGATGAGAGAAAGAGAGAGGGAGAGAGAGATGAGAGAGGCAGAATGAGAGAGAAATGAGAGAGAGAGTGAAAGGAGAGGGGGGACGTGTGTGTGTGTGAGAGAGAGAGAGTATGAGCAAGGCCTGAGTGAGTGAGAGAAGCTGTTGCAGAGAGAGCTGTGTGTGTGTGTGTGTGTGTGTGTGTGTGAGAGGATTCTCTAAAATTATTTTGGAGAAATCTGAGGCTGAGATGTTCAGCATACAGCCAGTGACAAATATGATGGCACAGAGAGAAGGAGGAGTAGCCAGAGAATGAGAGAAAGCTAGAAGAGACAGGGAGAGAACCACTTCAAAGTACACACACACACACACACATCTCTTTCTCTCTGTCTGTTTCTACTCTTCCTACTGATGTATTCCTCGAGAGCCCCCCTCCTCCATACCCGTCTGTGTGGATTAAACCCTCCACACATAGAGATTAACGTCATCTTTCCACTTCATCAATATCAGTAGCATGACATTTCACTGCCAGGATGCAGCAACATACACGCTCTCTCTGTCTCTCTCTCTCTCTTTCACTCTCTCTCAGATTAAGTGGGTGAGATGGAAGAGAAGAAAGGTAGGTAGAGAGGGAAGAAAGAGGAAAGCAAAGAAATAAAGAGGGAAGAAAAAAAGACTTGAAAGGAGCGTTACGTAAAGTGTATGACCTCACTGCTGTTGAGCCAGTGATGAGCGGATGAAGTCACTGCCACTCCCTTCACCGGGAGTCACTGGCAACCCTGGGGTTAGCAGGAAGTCAGGTTCTGTCACTTCCTGTGCCTGCAGGAGAGGGGTTCTGCTTGTGTGTGTGTGTGTGTGTGTGTGCGCGCGCCTGCTCAGTGGCCAGAAAAGCCTTGTTTGTGATATTTCTCTGCAGGCTGTTTGGGATTTTCTCTCACACCTTCTCTTTCGTGTGTGTGTGTGTGTGTGTGTGTGTGTGTGTGTGTGTGTGTGTGTGTGTGTGTGTGTGTGTGTGTGTGTGTGTGTGTGTGTGTGTGAGAGGGGCCATGAGCTGTGGCTAGTTGTCTCCATCTCTGATCCACAGGAGCGGATAAACAAGCAACCCAACACCACAGCCTTACATAAGGAGTCCTGCAGAGAAGGGGAATGAGAGAGAGAGAGAGAGAGAGAGAGAGAGCTCAGAGCAGAGCAGAGAAAAAGGGCTCAGAGAGAGAGTGAAAGAAAGGATAAGCAGAGGAAGAGAGAGAGAGAAAAGGTAACGGAGAGACACAGAGAGACAGGGCTGCTGTCCTGGGAGAGAGACCGCGTGCTGTGTTGTCTTCAGATGGGGGTATTAATCTCACGCAACACCAGTTAGCAGTCAAGATTTACTGCATATCAGTTCCTGCAGGATTTAGCGATCATGTGTTTTCACAAATTCATGCAAAGTCAAGGATTTCCATTTCCATTGCAGGTTGCAATTTTTTTTGGTTATTACCGCAATATTTCTGCATAAGAAACACAGTTTTGGAATTTTTGCATTATTTGGGATGGATCTTATTCAACTCAAAATCACCACAAATCAAACTGCAATTTTTGTTGCAATTTTGCAATTCAGCAGCAAATGTAGTTACTTTTTACCACAGCAGTCACAACAAACCCTTGCAAGATCCATGTGCGATATGATAAGTGTGTGTGTGTGTGGGTGTGTCTGTGTGTGGGTGTGATATGATAAGTGTGTTTGTGTGTTCGGTTGGGAGCTCTGATGGACAAGGAAAGAGGAGGATTTACTGCTAAGGTTATATTTTTACACTTTACTTTTATGCTAAATAAAATCACATGACCACGCACACACACACACACACACACACACACACACAGAGGGTGAATGTTGTGAGCATCTCAGCTGAGAGAACAGTATGTGCTTTGGTTAGGTGTGCACAGGGGAGCGACACACATTACACTGAGCTGCTGACACACACTAGGACTAGGCGGTGTCAGCGAACATCCACATCAGCACTTCCCTCTCCTCTACATACACACACACACACACACACACACACACACACACACACACACACACACACACACACACACACACACACATCACACACACACACACACACACACACACACACACACACACACAGTGTGATGGAAGGACAAAAAGGGGTGTGTGTTTGTGATGCTCAGGTGTTTCTTAAAGCTTATGTGTGGCATCAGCATGTGTCTTGTCTCCATATGTGAGAATATGTTTTCTGTGTTTCCATGCATTGATTTGTGTTTTTGCGTCTTGGGGTATGTGTGTGTGCATATGTGAAACATTGGGTTATGTGTGTACATGTGTGACACAGTAATTACATTTGTGTGTGTGTGTGTGTGTGTGTGTGGTGGGTGGGTTGGTTGGTTGATTAGCCAAGGCGCTAGGTGTTAGCCGTGAGTCAGCAGCAGCAGCAGGCAGTGATATAGATGACATCACTGCTGGGGGAAGGAGGGAGGAGAGGGTGTGAAGGCAGTGACTGACTGACGGTCTGCTGCTGCTGATGCTGCTGCCCTCCCTGTGCATTCCCATTCCTGCCTTTACCCTCTCCTCTGTGTGCTAGCTCTCAAAAAGATTTTGCACTTTCTCTCTCTCTCTCTTTCTCTCCCTTTTTGTTACCCCCCCCCTCTCCCTCTCTCTCTCTCTCCATCCTTCTCACTCCTCCTCTCTCTCTCTCGCCATCACAACCCCCTTCTCTTTTTTAATCCTTTGTCTCCTCCTCAGTGATACATTCTGCTCCACTCTCACTCCCATCCCAAGGCTTTTTTGTTTTTAAAGCTTTTCCGGTTTTGGTGCTGTCCTCAGTATGCTGAAGGTGTGTGAATTTGCTGGCGTGCGTGTATGTCGGGCACTGTTCAAATAGGAAGCGTCACATGGACATACATTCCTACACACACACAATCATACTCGTCTTCCTTCTCACTCACATTAACACACTTACACACATGCACAAACAACCCCTCCCCCCCCCCCACACACACACATACAGTACATATGCACACAATGAGAGCGAGGGAGAAGGAGAGGGCGAAAGAGCTGGTGGGTTTTGGCATCTGGGCCGTGGCTGATGTGGTAGGGGGCGTCTCTGGAGCGCGTGGCCCAGCCTGGAGCCCCCTGTGAGGGGCTGGGTCAGTGGGGCAGCAGCCTGCCGGCGGGGCCTCCCACCACATGGGTCTCAGCTGTGGGAATTAGCATCTGCTAGTGCTAGTGTTTTTCTGCTCCGCTACACTTCTCTGGGAGTGAACAGGAAAACAGCCCCCAACATGACCCCTCCGCTGAATATACACACACACACACACACTTACACACACACAGTTTCGACAGAGGAAGAACACACACAGTTTCTCCCAGCACGCTGCTTTTCCCTTACTGCATTACTCTTAAAGCTAGCATTAAAATGCTTTACCGGTTTCCCCCTTAGAAATTGATCCTTTATGGAGGAAAATGAAATATTTCTCTCTGATATCTTTATCTCTGAAATTTCTCTCTATCCTACTTTTACTCTCTTCTTCTATCCTACTTTAACTCGTCTCTCTCTCTTTCTTTCTTTCTTTCTCTATCTTTCTCTCTCCCTCTCTCTCTCTCTGATCCTGCAGGTGTGTGGTTACTCCACACCACACCCCTCTCCACCTCTCCATCAGTCTTTTGCTCTCTGTCCTCCTCTTAGCCCGTCTGTCTGTCTGGTCGTCTGTGAGTCACTCTCCATCTTTTAGTCTTTTTCTTTGTCCGTCTGTTTGTACCACACCCTTGTCCATCTGTCCATCGGTCTCTTGCTCTGTGATGGTCCATCTGTGTTTGCACTTTCTATCTCCACCTGCCTATGTAGCTCTGTCTCTGTCTCTGTCTCTCGATCAGTCGGCTGGTCTTCCTGTCCGTCTCATCCACCCTCTGCACATTAGTTTGTTTGTCAATTTCTCTGTCTGTCTGTCTCTCTGTCTGTCTGTGTGTGTGTCTGTCTGTCTGCCATGGAGGCAGGAGCTGGCTTGGTTGGAAAGGCTGGGTAGAGTGCGAGTGGTGAGAGGAGGAGAATGTCAGCCGTTTAATTGAATTTGTAGATAACGGCAGGATCCAATTTCAGGTTGATAATCGACGGCGCTACGCGTGACGCACATGAAAGTGACAGGTTTTTTTATTTTTTTATTCCTCCATAGAGCTCAGAACTCTCTCTTTTTCTCCATCTCTCCCTTTTCCTCTCTCTCCATCTCTCTCTCTCTCTCCTTCTCTCCCTTTTCCTCTCTCTCCCTTTTTTAGAAATGGATGGGAGGGGCGGAAGGGCATCGCAAAAGGGATCTTATCCATCCAATCTGCGATAAACATTCCCTATACGTTAATGCATAGAGATCTGGACCCCCTTAAAGACTGATCCTTCCTCCTAACATGGAGTAGTCTTTTTGACCCCACACCCCCCTCTTCCTCCTCTTGCATGGCTGTGAGGCAGGCAGGCAGCTGTTCACGTCACAGGATCCATGGCTCCTCGTAGCCCAGCTGTGTGGGGATGTCACGCCCTGACTCAAAATGGAGGGGTCGCTTTCAGCTCCCCTGACAGGAAATTACATTGCCTGAGTGTCGTGTGAGCTGGGCTGGATGTGTTTAATTCCCCCCCCCCATTTGAGCTGTGACTCAATTTGTGCACACACACATGCACACACACACATTGATTCAGCCGAGTGAAGCTTGGTGGAGCTTATCGCCTCCTCAGTACCTCATCCCTCTTATTTGCCTTATCAGGCTTCTCACTACCTTCTCTCTCTGTGTGTGTGTGTGTGTGTGTGTGTGTGTGTGTGTGTGTGTGTGTGTGTGTGTGTGTGTGTGTGTGTCTATACATACATATATATATATGTGATGTATGTGTGTGCGGTGCCATTCACCTCATCATTCCCCTTGTCACTGCATTAATGCCATCGCCATGACAACCAGCTTAGGTCGGTTAAGACGATGAGGGTTAAATTCAGTCTGAGCGAAAGTAAAGTGTGTTGGAGGGAGTCCTGCTCGTCCGATTCTCATCACGGCTGTGGTGTGATGGGTCCTTAACGGTGGGCCGTTAACAGGTCATCTAATGGGCTCAGTGCGGACTGAAGACACCACGATGTCGTTACAGTGGCCCACCGTATGTGGAGTGACCATCTTTGAAGTCCCGCAGGTCTTGAAATGTAGCGGTCTTTGATGTTGGCCATGTTCTGATCAGATGGCTTTGATGGGGTGGCTTTTTTGTTGACCTCAGCTCAGTTTAGTTCTTTGTCAGTGTGACCTTGTGCCACTGACTGGGGTGCACACACACACACACACACACACACACACACACACACACACACACACACACACACAGAGGGAGAGCCTCTGTAATCCTCTTTAAAACCTATCAACCTGGAGCTGGACACCAGATACACACTACTGCCACCTGCCACTCACCCAACACACACATATTCGCACACAACACTACACACACTACACACACACACACACACACACACACACACACACACGCACACACGCAGCTACAATCTACTTGCCTATCTATATCTACCTTCTCCCAAATGTATGAAACTGGGATCTGAACCTTACCCACCACGGCCAGAAGGGCTGATGGGATATCTATTAGCCGAGTCGGGCCTGTCTGATGGACGTCATCCATCACGGAGCAAACTCCTGCTCTGCTCACAGTGTTGACCCCGTGACCTCCGCCGTTGAAGGCTCATTTGGCAGTGGCTGGGATTGTTTTGACTGAGAGTGGAGGGGTTCTCTGTCTGCCAGTGGACCAGGTAGAACCAGCCAATTGATGTGTTTTTTTCCATCTCCCCCAGCAGGCGACCTGGGTTCTGGACGCTTAGCTCAGCCGCTCGCTGTGATCCATCACGTTATTGTCTGTGGGGTGGAACGTGTGGGAGATTCAAACTATACCTGCTGTGACACACACACACACGTGCATGCGTGCAGATGTGTATAGGGCTGAACGATTAATTGCATTTGCGATTTAATCGCGATATGATAGAACACGATTTTCTAACCGCAACGTTCGCGATTTAAAAAATTATATTTTTTTTTCTTTTTTTTCTTTCTTAAGAAGGTAAATTTTGCACACAGTGTTTAAAAAGTGCATGCCTTGTGTTTATTCTTACAATGACTTTGTTTAAATTACTTAAATGCTGCAAAGCCACCGATTTGTTGTTCTTGATTCTGTAATGAGCAGTTAAATAAAAATTTAAATTGTGGGAAATAATATTTTACACTAAATGTATCTAATATTGTGTTGGTCATATTGAAATCATTCATTACGATTTGTTGGGGAAAAAAATCGCATATTAAATCGCAATCGCAATATTGGGGGGAAAAATCGCAATTAGATTATTTCCCCAAATCGTTCAGCCCTAGATGTGTATGTAGTGAATACCTGCACACAAGCACAACATAGATGCACAGAGATGCAACTGGTCTGTATTTATTCATGCACAGACACATACATAGACACATACACTACATAGATTTATAGATCAGCGTTACACACTTGTGAATACATTTCTGCTGTGCGCCTACACCACACACACACACACAACAAACAGATTTATGTCACAAACCCAATCATTCATACTCCAAAAGATACACCCATACACAGTCTCACATTCAACTTCCTGTTTGATCTATTATGGTGAATTTCCATGTCTCTTTCGCCCTCTGTGTACACACACACACACACACACACACACACACACACACACACACACACACACACACACACACACACACACACTGCCTAGCATCCTGTCTCGCATGATGCAGTGCCACTGGCCTTGTGAGAGCGCGATGAGCTGATGTCATCATCCCCTCCCATCTTTCACCATTTACACACCTGTGTGAGAGTGTGTGTATTACTTTTTCAGCAGCTATATGTGTGGCTTCTAGTCTGTCTGGTTCTGCTGTGTGTGTGTGTGTGTGTGTGTGTGTGTGTGTGTGTGTGTTTCTCTGTGTGTGTGTGTGTGTGTGTGTGTGTGTGTTTCTGTGTGTCTGTGTTGGTGCCCTCATGAATAGTTTCTGAATGATGCTCAGTAGGAGAGAGAGATAATGAATGTCAAGCAGAGGAATATACTTAAGATGAAAAGTGCCCCTTGTTCATAAAATACACACACACACACTGACACACACACTGACACGCACACTGACACACCCACATACAGATACTAACACTAACACTAACACGTGCACATTCACACACACACACACACACACACTACACCTACATACAGACACTGACACAAACACACACATACAAACACTTACTGTTTAGAATCATCATGTTGTGCTTCGTGACTAATCACCCCACCCAATCTCACCTTGCCACCGAGCGACAGTTGCCAAGGAGAAGCAGAAGCCTCTCTCCTCCCTGAGGACACACTGTGAATATCACACAGATCGCCACACACACACACACACACACACACACACACACACACACACACACACACACACACACACTCCTCCATCCTGCTCTCAGACACAGTGAGTCTGGAAAAGCGATATATGCCTTTGGATTGTAATCTCACTCAAATTAAATTGATGCCTGCCCTTTATGTAACCCTTTGTGTATTCATGCCTACACACACACACACACACACACACACACACACACACACACACACACACACACACACACACACACACACACACGAACATACTCACACACACACACACACACACAAGAACATACTCACACACACACACACACACACACACACACACACAAGAACATACTCACACACACACACACACACACACACACACACACACAAGAACATACTCACGTACAGATTTGTTCTCCACACACACACACACACACACACACACACACACACACACACACACACACACACACACACACACACACACACAAGAACATACTCACATACAGATTTGTTCTCCACACACACACTCTAGCATACACACCCCCTGAGAAGAAGGATGAGGGGGAGGGGGTGGAGAGAGGAAGAGTCACGACTCCCCCATACCAGCCTCAACCTCTGAGCCTCTGATAATACAGCAGGGCTTTGATGTGTTCACTGCAAATCCCTGCCCCAACACCACACACACACACACACACACACACACACACACACACACACACACACACACACACACACACACACAGTCCCTCTTCCACACATACCCTCCCTCCCCCACAAACACACACACACTCTCACACTCACTCTTCTGATGTTCCCTGCCTCTGTGCTTCACTCCACAAGCTCTAAAGATTATGAAAAGAACCGTTTCAGCCATACACACACACACACACACACACACACACACACACACACACACACACACACACACACTTGCTCGCCAAGCACTGTGTCCTACTAAGACTGATGTCTCATCTTTCTTTACATCTTAGGGTGTCTCTGTCTTGCATTTTCTCTCTCTCTCTCCCCACCTCTCTCTCTCCCACCTCTCTCTCCACCTATCCCCCCCTCTCTCTCCCCCCTCTCTCTCTACCTACCGCTCTCCCCCCTCTCTCTCTACCTCTCTCTCTCCACCTCTCTCCCCCCCTCTCTCTCCACATCTCCCCCTGTCCCTCTCTCTCACCCTCTGTCTGCCTCTCTGTACTTTCCTCTGTTTTGCTCTAGGTGTCTTGCACCTCTCTCCCAGTGCCTTGTCAGCCCCTTGTGTGTGTGTGTGTGTGTGTGTGTGTGGGTGTGTTTGTATTGGGTGGCCTTGGAGATCGGTGTGGCGTGGCGTGGCGTGGCGTGGCGTGGCGTGGCGTGGTCAACGTCACCTGTCAGCCAGGAACAGGAAACCGACCTCGGCCGCCCCAAATCTGCTGACTCAAGCCTCTCTCACCTAGAAAGAGCCAGACGGAGAACGAGGGACAGGGAAAGCAAAAGGGTGGGGGGAGAGACCAAGACAAAGAGAAGGGGGAAGAAGGGCAGAGAGAGGGAGCTGACTGAAAAAGAGAAAGGGAGAGAAAGAGAGAGAGAGAGAGAGAGAGAGAAAGAGAAAGAAAAAAGAGAGAGCGAGAAAGAGAGTGTGCGGCCCGGGCTTGTTCAGGCTGGCAGGGTTCTGGCCACGTTCAGCGTCGCAGCAGGCCACAGATGTCCAGAATATGTTGTGCTCCTCAGCATCCACCCAGTGTGCCGAGCGAGTGAGAGAGAGCGAGGGAGGGAGGGAGGGAGGGAGGGGGCGATCTGGTGTCCGTATTTAGTTGCGCTCGAAAACACGACCACCTCTGCAAGCCATTAAGGTGTGTCAGTGGGTTATTAGCTTGGGTTCTGCCAGAGTCTGTTATTTCAGCAGAAAGCCTGATGAATTTATATCTCTCTGCTAGAGTGGCTGTTCACAAAGTGAAACCATTGAGATGGATGCCAGCCTTTTATGTTTGTCTGTTTGAGGTCATTTCACAGATTGTTAGATACAACGATTTGTCAGTGTGTTTTATTTCCCCCCCCAACAAGTTGTGCTTTCACCAAACCATAAGCTACTATAGCCAGTGCAGCTTTGTGTGTGTGTGTGTGTGTGTGTGTGTGTGTGTGTGTGTGTGCGCGTCCTGTGTCCTCTGCGTGAGTATTAATAGGCTTGAGATGAGTAGAGAGAGGTCAGGGCTGAGCGGAGGGTTAGATATGTTTGGGCAACCAAACACAACAGCAGCAGCAGCATCAGGACCGGTGGAGAGGAGTGAGTCTGCTCAGTCAGACGGACAGCCAGGGTTGGGTTGTTATGGGCCCGGTTGTCATTTTGCACAGCGTTTGGAAGTGTGATGGTCCAATGATTAGGCTTAAGCTGTGCCCTGCGTGCACATAAGCACATACATAAGCACATATGCAAGAACACACTAGAGTGCCGAGTGCACACTCATTCTCCCAAACACATGAACGCACATTATAACACACACACACACACACACACACACTTTTCCCAGCCCCTTCAGAGGCGTCAGGGGATCTCAGGGTGGTATAGTCTATTACTCACAGTGAAGGGAGCCATTACAGAGACGTGTAGACCACTCCCCAACCTCCGATGTCTCCTTCACTCTCACACAAGTGTACACACACACATACACTCACACACACACACACACACACCACACCACACACACACACACAGACACACACACACACACGCCAGCTCCATCCCTCTTTCCTGTCAGCGCTGTATAAACTCCTTAATGGGGATTTTATTTGCTCTCAGTCCATCTTCTACATGCAATCACTCCCCACCCTGACACAATGTGACCCCCTTCTAATGGAACAGCTGTAGCATGCAGGGAGGAGGAGGAGAGGGTGATGAGGAGGAAAAAGGACTTCTAGACTTTTTATTTTGTAAGTACCACTGCCAAGGATGTTATGTTTTGGGTTTGGTTTATCTGTTTGGCAGTCTGTTTGTGGATTAGGCAAAAACTACCTGGCGAATGGAATGAAAATGAAACTCACACTCACGGGTGGGGGCGGGGGGCTGTATATGAAGAGGAAAGAGGAGGAAAGAGACACAGAAGAAAAACATGAGAGGAGAGGGATTTAAAAAGAAGGAAACTAGAAGAAAGAGGGAAAAAGAAAGTGGAGAGGAGGAGGGTTTTGGCTCATTAGACACAGATTGAGGAGGTGTGTGTTGGTGGGGGGGGGGGGGTGTGTGTGTATGTGTGTGTGTGTGTGTGTGTGGGGCATGTGTGTGGTGTATGTGTGTGCATGTGCGTGCGGTGTGGGGGGGGGGGGGTGTTGCTTGGGCCTCTACATCACACTAATGGTCAGAGAGGCAGAGGCTAGCACAGCACAGCACAGCACAACTGTAAGTCACACCCTGATCTCTCAGCTTCGTCTCCGTTTAGTCTCAGCCTGGTCTCTTCCTAGCCTCATTGTAGGCCTTGTTCACACTGTCAGCCCAAATCTAATTGTATCCAGATTGACTTTTGAAAGTCTGGACTGCAAAAAAACATGTGAAATCTGATTTTTGCAAACTACATTTGGAGGTGGTTTGAAATGGGATTCCAATTGGATTTCTACCGACACGTCTCAGCTCTGACTGTCATGGGATTTCAAAGTGTTTTGCGTCACTCACAACACACAGGGATGACATCATCAAATCTAGTGACTGCAGTATTAGCAGGCTGTCGAAGAACTTACCTTGATCAATTCACTGCTTGTTTACTCTTTGAGAACGCTATGGAGGACTGTTGACATGACAACGTGGACAACAACATTCGGTGGAGAGATGCCGAAATAAATTGTCTGTTGGCACTTGTGGTGGAGGCTTCTGTGCAGGCAAAGCTGGAAGGAACCTACCGTAGTTACTGACGCTTACGTTGTTGCCGCAGCAACCCATGCGGATAGGCTGGTGATGTCTGAACACACAAATCCCATCTGATCTCTTGCAAATAACAGTGCAGACAGTCATCTGAAAAGATCTGGTTTGAGAAACAAATCCCATTTACCCACAGTCTGAACACAGCCATTGTCTCAGCCTGTTAACATCCCCCTCACACAATGTCACAAGGGGCAGGATGTGATGCGCATTCTCCACATTGCCCTACTAACATAATTGCTAGATGTGTGATTTGAGCGTTTCACCTAAATCCTGTACTAGTGTTTTGGAGGCCAGATGTGCATTGATAATTGTACGGTGTCTGGTGTGGGTGAGTGGAGATTGGTGTGTGTGTGTGTGAGTGTGTGTGTGTGGAGGTTCAGCCAGAGGGGGTTTTATTTGGCTCTGTGTGGCTGCTGCTGTGTGAAGATGTTCCTGAAGATTTGATTTTGAGCCACTGCCAGCCTCCTCCTCCTCCTCATCCCTTCCTCTCCTCTCCTCTCCTCC
>NC_045153.1:22657483-22752483 GCF_900700415.2 Clupea harengus | reverse complement strand
GCTGTATCCTTGGGGTTGGATGCTCCTGTCTATGTATTCATCTGTCTGTCTTTTGCTCCTTGCTGACTGTCGCCCTCTCCTCTCCTTGTTCTCTTGTCTTGTTTTGGTCCATTCTCCATTCTGGTCATCCCTCTCTCTCTCTGTGTTCTCGTCATCCCTCTCTCTCTCTGTGTTCTCGTCATCCCTCTCTCTCTCTGTGTTCTCGTCATCCCTCTCTCTCTCTCTGTTCTCGTCATCCCTCTCTCTCTCTGTTCTCGTCATCCCTCTCTCTCTCTGTGTTCTCATCATCCCTCTCTCTCTCTGTTCTCGTCATCCCTCTCTCTCTCTGTGTTCTCATCATCCCTCTCTCTCTCTGTTCTCGTCATCCCTCTCTCTCTCTGTGTTCTTGAGTGTCATGGTCCTTCGTATGCTTAGTAGTGAGAGATGGAGGCATCAGAGAGAGTCCATGGATGTGTTTTAGAAGTGAAATCTGTGAAATCTGTCTCGCTCTCATTTTGTCTTGCTCCTAAAAGGCGCAGCTTGACATTTCATTTGCCGTTTGAAAGGATGTAAGGCTGCTTTGTGAGTGTGTGTGTGTGTGTGTGTGTGTGTGTGTGTGTGTGTGTCTAGCTGTCTGTGTAGTCTAGACACCTGTCTCTCTCCATATAGCACTGCCTCATAGATAGAGGTTTACACTGAACTTTGCCATCTGGAGAAACAGCTTCATAGAGAGACTCTGCACTTCCACTCGTGTTCAGTGTACATACGTAGATCTGTGTTTATATGTGCGTGGTTGTGTGTTTGTGTGTGTGTGTGTCTAACCTGTTAATATTCACCCCCAAGTTTATCCGTCATCTCCTGGAGCTAGCCAAGCCGGTGCAGTTGAGCTAACTCTCTTAAGCGTAAGACAATTAGGCAGCGTTTGAGGTCAAGTCCTTTAATTACCAGAGAGACTGACAGTGAAGGAGGCTTACTCAGGGTAGATCGTCCTCAGCTGTTCACCCTGTCTTACCCGGGACTCTGGACGGTGCGCGGCAGGGGTTGGGGTGCACACACACACACAACACACACACACACACACACACACACACACTCTGGCCGGACACGTCAGCTCTTAACCTTGACGGGACGCCTGTCTTCCTGTTGTGCGCCAGACAAAAGAAGGAGGAGAAAAAGAACCAAAGCCTTCCTGGATAAACGTCTTGGGCGGTCCTTCACCCACTCAGAAGGCCATTACCGGAACACACCGTCTGCCTCTCGGGCTTTCAGGCCGTCTGTCACCCTAACACACACACACACTCACACACACACACACACACACACACACACACACACACACACACACACACACCTACTTCAGCTCAACATCTCCCTGCTGTGTGTGAGTGGGTGAGACTGGCACCTGTGGGGGAGCCTACCCATCATGCCTTTGTTCTGCTGCTCCGTTTGTGTCACCAGCGCCAACACACTCCGACTCCGTGCTTTCAGGAGCACAAAGAGGTCTGCCCTTCACTTTTACTCATGCACTCACACGCACACACACTCACACGCACACACACTCACAAACACACACTCACAAACACACACACACTCACAAACACACTCACACGCACACACACTCACAAACACACACACTCACAAACACACCCACACTCTCATGCACTCACACGCACACACACTCACAAACACACACACTCACAAACACACCCACACTCTCATGCCCTCACACGCACGCACACTTACAAACACACACACTCTCATGCACTCACACGCACACACACTCACAAACACACACACTCTCATGCACTCACACGCACACACACTCACAAACACACCCACACTCTCATGCCCTCACACGCACACACACTCACAAACACACACACACTCTCATGCACTCACACTCTCACACACACACATTTTCAGCAGCAGACATGAGTAAGGATATGTACGTGCGCACTCACTTTTCTGCTGTTGCGGAAGTGTGTGAAAGCTGAGCGCATGTGCACTATGACCTTATTGTAATACACCACCTGACCTACCGGAGGCGGCAAAGGGTGTGAAAGCACAATAGTGTGTGGTGTGTGTGAATACCCAGAAGAAGAAGATCAAAACAAGAACACAAAGGGCATGTGCGCCAGTTTGCAACATGGTGACCCCTAGAGGTGTTTAATGCCCATGTTGGAGGAAAAAGAATGGAACGAGAGGAAGCAATGGCTTCACGAGGGAGGATCTTCGGCTGACCTTCTGATTGCAACACAACAAACACAGTCTACGTCGTGAAGGCTTGCATGGCTTTGCACACGAGAAAACCTGAGCAAACTCCGGCCCATGTACATGTACACTGTGCCCAGCTACACAGACGGCACAGAGTCGGACAGAGATGTCCATGTGGGAGAGTGGTGACAGGTCATGGAGGTGGTGGGAATGGGGAAAGGGGGGAACAGGACGTGGAGTAGGTGATGCCGATGGGGCAGGACACGCAGAGGCAGGAAACAGAGAAGGACATTGGCAGGAGGTACCATGGGCAGTTGCCTTGCCTTGCGGTGTAAAGTGACTAGGTCACTGCAGTCACTCTGAAACATAAAAATAAACACGTCCAACAAAGGGCCAAAAAGATAAAAATAGGTAGTTAATGCACTTTGAGCTTGGATCTCGAACGCAACCAAACGTATACGTGTATATGTGTAACGTTAGTAACGTTGGGCTCTGGCTTCTGCCCTTCATCTTCCTCTTTTCAAAAAGAGTGAAGTCTGAGTGAAGTGCTCACCAACAAAAGCAGTCGCTTGGGAAGTATTGTTAACCAGGTCTGTGATTTTACCAAAAGCGGTGTTACCGCAGCGATCATCTGTAAACGATTGACAAGCGATCAGTTTGAATGCTCTCTTTTTAGTTGGGATGGTCTTAAAACAGCAGTGCTTCTGGGAAATGTAGTGCATCTCTGGCCCAGTATCAGATCCTGTGTGATTCTGATGGCTCTGAGGCCTTCAGAAAGTCAAAAAGACCCTCCCCGAACCCCACCCTTCTCTCTGGTTCTCACCTGGACATGAGGGCTGGAGCTGTGTTAGGTTTTGTGTGCTATCTCCCCATATGGTGTGTATGGATGTGATGACCGAATGGTATCACTGAGGTAGTCTGGAGATGTTTCTACACCTTGTGTTTTTGGTGGTGGAGTTATAGACCAGATCTTCCAGCAATCTATTATTCTTGTTCACTCCTTCTCTCCTTCTCTCTCTTTCTCTCTCTCTCTCGCTCTTTCTCTCATTCTCTCTCTTTCTGTCTTTCTCTCTCTCTCTCTCGCTCATTCTCTGGGTCTTTCTCTTTGACTGATTAATGACGTGTGTAAATCCATCGTAAGTGGGATACACACACCACCCAAATTCCTTAGATCTCCAGCTGTGCCTGTTCTCTGCCAGTCTTTCATGTCCGTTTGATAACATGCCTGGACTGCAAATTATGCAATGTTCGCTCTTGTGTGTGTGTGTGTGTGTGTGTGTGTTCGTGTGTGTGTGTGTGTGTGTGTGTGTTCGTGTGTGTGTGTGTGTGTGTGTTCCACACACATAAACCACAAAGCTGTATGTGCAGATAGGGGGCTAGTGTGTGTAGTTGTAGTGTGTGCTTGTGTGTATTTGGCATTAAAACCACAGATTGGGGCTGTAAAGCTGACTGATTGAAAAATGGGGATCTGAAGAGGAATTCATCCCTCCCTCCCTCTCTCTTTCTTTCTTTCTTTCTTTCTTTCTCTCTCTCTCTCTCTCTGTCTGTCTCCCTCCATCCCTTTCTCTCTCACCAGCTATCTCTGTTTCATCTCTCGTGCTCTCTCAATCCACCTCTCTCTCTCTCCTCCTCTCTGTCTGTCTTTGCATGGTAATGAAATTAAATTAGCCTTCATGTGGGCGCTGTGTGCTTTGTGCTTGGGGTTCACACTTCCACTGATTCATTAATCCTCTGAGTGGTCTCACTCGCTCACTCCCTCTCTTTCTTTGTGTGTGTGTGTGTGTGTGTGTGTGTGTGTGTGTGTGTGTGTGCTATTGTGTTTTGCATCACAGGGGAACGAACTGACTGATTTTCCCTGTGATCTGAGAGAGAGAGAGAGAGTGTGTGTGTGTGTGTGTGTGTGTGTGTGTGTATCTGTTTCAGTGTTTGTAAGAGTACGGGCACTCTAAATGTCTGCTGGTACAAAAATCTATTGTGACTGTCCTGCACATCTTACATCTTGAGTGCAAGGTATTAATGAAGCCCACTTTAGCAGCATACTAAGTAATGGGCTCTAATAGGTGATGCATATCTGTTGGAGTCCAATGGTAAAAGCTTGTGGACAGCATAGCAAACAGTGGGAAGAATAGGGCCTTATTCAAAGACACAAGTGCTGATTGCATGAGCACATATGCATCTGGGGGCTACAGCTGGATGAGAGGCAGAGAGGGAGAGAGGGGGGTGGTAGAGGGAGGGAGGGAAAGAGAGAGAGAGGGTGGTGGAGGGAGGGAGAGAGAGAGGGTGGGTGGTAGAGGGATAGAGAGAGAGAGAGGGTGGTCAAGCGATAGGGTGGTAGAGCGATAGAGAGAGAGAGAGAGAGGGTGGTAGAGGGAGAGAGAGAGCGGTAGATGGAGAGAGAGAGAGAGAGGTAGATGGAGAGAGAGAGAGAGAGGAGAGAGAGAGAGAGAGAGAGAGAGAGAGAGAGAGAGAGAGAGAGAGAGAGAGAGAGAGAGAGAGAGAGAGAGAGAGAGAGAGAGAGAGAGAGAGAGAGAGAGAGAGAGAGAGAGAGAGAGAGAGAGAGAGAGAGAAGGGTAAAGGGAGAGAGAGGCTTTTCTTGCTTGGATTGATTACTTTGTGTCAGTGGTTCATTGTTTGTGAAATAAATGGTGGTGTCAAAAATACTTCAGTATCACGGATCACAGACTTGGCCCATTCTCTCTCTCTCCTCTCTCTCTCCCTCCCTTCTTTTCTCCCCCTCCCTCCCTTCTTTTTCTCCCCCCCCCCCCCCCCCATCTCCCGCTCCACTGAAGGCCATGCGTGTGGTAATGACACTGGTGACTGCCTATTGAATGCGCGCGTAGTGGAGCACACGACATCTACTGCCTCCGCCTCTCAGCATGATCAATGCCCACTCCAGAGGCAGCAAGGGTTTCTACCCCTCGATCATACTGCCCCTGTGTGGGGCGAGGGGGCAAGAGAGAGCCGGGGTGGCGAGGCCTTTAGGGTGGAACACACACACACACACACACACAGCACTTAGACTGTTTCAGTGTGTGTGTGTCCTCACCTGTTCAGCCATGTTATGGTCTGATGGCGCCTCTCTGTGTCATGCTCATAAACATTAATCTGGCTTCACAGTCACCGGTGAGTTATGCTTAGGGGATCAGAGGGAGCGCAGCAGGGGTCAGAGGGGGGAGGTCAGAGGTGAGGTTTAGGGCACCGAGAGGTCACCTGAGTGCCGTCAGTGGTAGTGTTGTGATCAAAGGGTGTCGAGGGTTCACTGGGACCTCCCCAGATCAGCATAATGTGATGTTTCTCACACACACACACACACACACACACACACACACACACACACACACACACACACACACACACACACACACACACACACACACACTTTCAAAGCAGATGTGTGAGTAGAGTGTGTAACACATGTGTATTTGATGAACCTCTGTCACTGTCTACTGCTTTCATATGAAGTACTACTTTATTCTTTCAGATACTACACATTTTGAAAGCCAGCATTCTACAGAAACTAACTTTATTTCAAGACTTTACTCAGACGTATTTTAATTTAATTCTGTATTTATCTTGTCAGACTGTCGTACCACAAACATATTTTAGGTTCTAATCACAGAGTCCACCTGGCAGAAGCAAACAGCGTCAGTTCTGAGCACGACAAAATAATGATCTATTTCTCCAGCTGCAGAACCGCCATTAGACCATTAAACCAGAGCATTTCTAGGGTTACCCCGAGGTCGAGAGACGACAGTTGAATTTGGCTATAAAGTTGCTCTGTGTCAGTGATTTCAACATGTTAACTTCATAAGCTATCATTTATTTGGCTGTTTTCACCGCATAACCACTGGAAAAAAGAAATACTCTTGCTGGTTTTAAAAATGGTGCATTTTATCTTCTATTTACGTCGCATTTAATCAACAAGCACCATCCATCACTGCAAGCCCCGTCCAGCAGTTCCAGGGCTGCACAGAAGGCAAATATTACTCGCATGTATTTGACTTGGTCGTAATAGAAAGTTATAGTCGGGAAGTCGTCAGATCACACAATGAGGGGGGAAACAAATTAGGTCCGGCCCAATTTGATTGAGTTGGTCGGGTTATGGCAAATCAATATCATTTTAAGACTGCCTTGAGGGGGAGAGCAAGGGAAAGAAGGAAGCCTGTCAGTGTGTCGTATGTGAATATTGTGTGTGTCTGTGTCATGGATCAGAGAGAAGGAGCGTGAGGGTTATTGGTTCTGTGTGTGTGTGTGTGTGAGGTAAATAGCAGGCAGTGTGTTGATTCAGAGCTTCCAGCGCCATCTGTGAGTCTCCCTCTAACGCCAGCAGCGCTCCCTCAGCCAGCAGCTGCACCTCTCCACTGCTTCCTGCTCGCCAGCGAACGACAGAGCGAGGAAAAGGACGAGTGGAGAGGTGGTGGTGGTGGTGGTGGTGGGCGGGGCCCGATCAGGGCCTTTATTCCCTCCCTTACATCCTCGCCAGAAGAGCTCAGCCCCCCCGCCACCGCCTCGCTACGCCACCAGATCCACCCCGACGCTCACTTCCGACATCTGCCTCTCTTCCTCCAGCTCTTTCTTTTCTCCCTCTCCAGTTTTTCGTTCTTTCTTTCTTTTTTTGCCGATGTTATTTTCATGAGTGCTTCAAGGTTCTCGAGCCATGTGGGATTCAAATCGCTTTGTCCACTCCTCCTCCTCCTCCTCCTCCTCCTCCCTCGCCTCTCTCTCTCTCTCTCTCTCTCTCTCTCTCTCTCTCTCTCTCTCTCTCTCTCACACTATATTTGAAGTTAATCTCTGCAGTTTAGAGCCTTACAGACGGGCCAGTGAGGGCAGTGCCGTGTCTTAATTACTCTGATGGGTGCTGCTTACACATGCAAACCCCCATTATGCGAGCTCCACTCTCCTGCTTCTAAGGCCTGTCAGGTAGTCTAACTCAACACAGTCCCCCGTGCCTGGACTAACTCCTCAGAGTCGGCCTCTCCCTTACAGATGATCACGATACTTTTATCTCTCCCCTCTCTCCAATCTCTTGTTTTTTTTCACCACGATTATATCATCATGTGCTGATTCCACATACCGTACACCATAATCGTGTTTACACATAGAAATTACTATTTGTTTTCAAAATGTTTTTAGAGGAATTCTTTGAGTGATATTGAGGGAGTAATTAACAACATTGATAGGATTTGAGAAATTGAGTTAAACTGTGTTGTGTGTTTGTGTTTGTTGCCAGGCAGATGGATCAGGATGATAGTTAGAGAGGCTCATTTGCATAAATGTGGTCTGATGGTTTGTTTTCTTATCACTGTATCTCTCTCTCTCTCTCTCTGTGTTTATCCCTGTCTTTCTCTCATGTACACACACACACACCCTCAGGGGCTGATTGTCATGACATTCATTCTCTTTTTCTCTCCCTTTCTCTCTTTCTCTTTTTTTCCTATGTAACACTCAGGGGGACAGAGACTTGACATTTTGCATCTTTTGTAAATTTGCGCCACAGCAGAAGGAATCTCTCCTTCCGCGCCATCAGATAGCTGTTCCGCATTGAGGCCCTCTTGTGTTGATCCGTGCGTGGCTGTGTGCTTGCGTTGAGCGCCGTTGCTTGTCAAGTGACTTGTGTAGAGAGCGGTCATGTCGTAAGCCTCATCTTAATTCATAAGTCATTCTTCCCCCGTCAGGAGATTAGCTGGATTGTTAGCGGCTTCGTCTGGGCCACGGTGTCCGCTTCTGCTCCAAATGGCGTTCTGGCGGCTTCTAGCCCCACTAAATCAGGCTTATCACTTAACCGCGCTTGTTTGCAGCCGCCCGCTTTTCCTCTTATCCTTACATTCTTTTCTTTTTTTTTTTTAAAGAAGTTTTACAACCATGACTCACTGCACCAGCTGTGCCTGGCTTTAAATGCACGAGTTGACTTGACCTGGCTTGGAATTTATGGTGTTTGTTTTCAGTTAGCGAAGTTACTGCTAATTGAAGCTCAAACAAGCATCTAATCTAAAGAGCTTTCCTGGGCCAGGGACACCGAAGGCGAATGAGTGTTTTCCATTCACAGGACTTCTGTGTACACATACTACAGCCTCCACGACGGAGACTGGTGGTGGGCTGGGTTGTTCTCTCTTTCTCTGTGTGTGTGTGTGTGTGTGTGTGTGTGTGTGTGTGTGTGTGTGTGTGATGAGGGACATCATGCAAACTGCCTTCCTGTCATTATTCACATGGATGGAGCCAAGAGCACTCCCACTGAGCCATGACCCCCTCACTCACTCACTCACTCACTCATTCGCTGTCCTTCATTCTTTTGTTTGCTCCCTCTGTCTCTCTCTCTCTTGCTCTCTCTCTCTCTCTCTCTCTCTTGCTCTCTGATTCTCTCTTGCTCCCTCATTTTCTTTTTCCCTCTCTCTAGTTGCTGGGATACTGTGGCATGGAAATAGTGGTCCCCAGTGGCCCCTAAGCACACACAGAAAGACGCAAGCACACACACATACACACATACACACACACACACACACGCACGCACGCATACACACACACACACACACACAGACGAACACGCACACACAAGAACACGCACGCATACACACACACAGACGTACACGCACACATACGAACACGCACGCACACACACAGACGAACACGCACACACACACACACGCACGCATACACATAGACAAACACGTACACACACGCGCACGCACGCATACACACACACGAACACGCGCACGCACGCACGCACGCACGCACGCACACACACGGACACGCACACACCCTTCATGCATTAGGAGGTGGAGGTGATGTGGCTTGGTAGTTGCGGGTTGCAGGAGGAATACAGCTGCACTTTCACGGCTCTCTCTCTCTCTCATCTCTCTCTCTCTCTCCCCCTCTCTCTCTCTCTCTTAGCTCCAGTCTGTTTCTCTCCATCCTTTTCGTGGGCTGTAGCTGAGGGATGTGTGTGGCATTCATCACTCTTTAGTGTGTTCATATTTCATTATCTGGCTTTGCTCTGAGGAGACCGAGCCGCCTGACACACTCACCACCAGCCCTACTGCACAGCCTCTACACAGCCACTTCACAGTCAAGTGTACACACGCTCTCTCTCACACACACATACACGCACAGTAACTTTCTTTCGCTTTATCTTTCTCTCAAAGTAGCAGTCGTATCTGTGGGTGTTGAAGTTGTGGAGTGGACAAGCACACACACACACAAACACACACACACACACACACACACACAGGCGGCTGTCCATATCTAATCTGGTCTTGTGGCTGTCTGATACAGTATACACCTCCTGCTGAGAACTACATTGTGTGTGTTTGTGTGTGTGTGTGTGTGTCTGTGTCTGTGTCTGTGTCTGTGTCTGTGTCTGTGTCTGTGTCTGTGTCTGTGTCTGTGTCTGTGTCTGTGTCTGTGTCTGTGTCTGTGTCTGTGCCAGTGGCAGCAGCAGCTGTTTTGCAGAGTAGCAGCCAACATGTGGTGACTGTAGTCCCCAGTGGCCCAGTGTGTGTGTTGTGCTGGAAGTAACACTTCCCCAGGACTAGGGATGGGCATTCGATTAAATTGTCTTAATCGATCGTCGGGAGAATTAACGATCGATTTCCGATTAATCATTAATATTTTTATATTAAAATTCACTATTTATAGGCTATATTAAAATTCAGTGAAAATAAAAAAAACACAGCGTGTTTCCTCATTGAGATCTTTATTACAAGATGAACAACTCTTGTGGCAGTTAAACTTACAAGATGGACAACTCTTGGCAGTTAAACGGGATCCGTTCAATGGTTACACTTGAAAATATGCGCTGCTGTACTCTTAAGCAGCGGAGCCGACAGCTAGAAGCCGGTGCTCATAAACACAACTGACCGTTTTTTTTTTCTCTCTAACTAATTAATCTCACATTTTGAAATTCATTCATCTAGATTCATCGTGATTAAAAGTTTGTTTTCTTCTAAAGACTAAATCTTATAAATTAACGAGTAATCACTTCAGACAGCGTGTATTTTAGACACTGTTGTTTAATTGTATTTTTTTCGTGCTCTCTCGCCGTCATACAAGGAATGTATGCGAGACACAATGGTGCCCCTCGACGGTAAATCGTAAGAATTGTCCCTTGAAGCAATTCGAATCACCTCAGTCAGCCCACCGTCTTCAACTATGTTGATGGGCCGACAGTCACCGGCAACCTAAACTGCTACAGCGTTGGTAACCTTTTCACGGACTGGTCTAGTTAATTTCCTAAAGAAGTCGTGGTGTGGGTTGGCGACCATCTAACCTGGGACTGCTTTCTGTCGGGTGCTTTGCATTAAGGTGATAACTTAAAGACGAGCTGCTTCTGTGATCGCTACATTCAGCTTGACAAATGCTACATACAACTTTAGTTTTGTCGATTGTCATTTTGCCTCTTAAACAGAAACTTTCCGCCCAACAATCCCTCAGCTCTCTCCATCTTCAACTACCGTCTCGGTCTCTTCTATCTAACTGACTGCAGACACGCGGCGGTTTCGTGCCATGGGTCAACGTGCACCGGAAGTAAACAAAGTTGCGTTAACTGCGTTCAAATATTTCATTGCATTAATCTCGGCCATAATAATTTCATAGAATAACGCGTTTACTTTGACAGCCCTAAAATAAATAAATTACACGCACACTACGCAACAGAACATGCATTAGTTTTAATCGATGAAAAAATTATTTCATCGAGGAAATTCTTAATGATCAATTAATCGATCGTCGATTAATTATGCCCATCCCTACCCAGGACCCTTAAAAGGTTCGCCACACACAGATGCATCATGGGACCTCAGCCACAGACGTGTGTGTATTGATCAGCTACAGCAGACAGGTGTGGAATATAATCTCCAGGACTCGACTCAGGCAGTAGTTCTCCTAGAGCAGTGCTTCTCAAAGTGCCCATAGCCAAGGGCTCTGTGAAATGTGCTATACATTATAAAACTCTAGTGTATCATTAACAAATCTACAGATGGGGACCATTTGTGCGTATTTTGTCCATTAATCCCCTCCCACTATCACTCACCTCACTGTGTAGAGTTATATCATGTTTTGTTTTTATTGAGAACCGAGACGGGAGACCAAAATTGCGTATGTGTCTTCAGGTGCTGGCGAACACACACACACACACACACACACACACACACGCTGTGAGAGGGCTTCAGTGTTTTTTGATTCGTGTGAAATAAGACCACTTCAGCCAAGATGGATTGATAGAAATTTCAGAAATTGTTCAGTTAAAATAGATAAATAAATGTAGCAGGCCACAGTAATTGACTGAGTGAGTGTGAAAGGATTAGGAAGTGCAGTAATACAAGTGAACATGGCAGTGTGCGTGTGCGTGTGTATGTGTGTGCGAGTGCGTATATGTATGTGTATTTGCGCATACGTGTGTGTGCTTGCCTGTGTGAGTGTGCATGCCAGTGTATGTGGGTGCACTACCCATGTGCGTTTCTTGCATGTCATTTCCTGTGAGAGTAATTGAGCCTCTATAGGAAAGACATCCATCCTCACCCCTCCACTCCTCTAACCATCACCATGGCACTCTCGACAGCGAGCTGCTTTGGTCTGCTCACCATCTGCTTTGGCATGTTGTTCTTGATACACACACACACACACACTCTCACACTAGCCTCCCCCTCTCTCTCTCTCTCTCTCTCTCTTTCCCCTCTCCCTCTCTCTCCCTCCCTCTCCCTCTCAGTGGCATTATCAGGAATGCAATGATAATTAGCCTCTCCTAGCAGCAGCTAGCCCTCCCCTCTCCTGCATGCTAATTTCCTCCCAGAGACCCTGTCCTGATGACGTAATCCTTCGCCCGCTGCATCAGTGGCGGGAGAGACAGGGCCGGAATGCTTATCAGACAGACACAGCTAGCGCAGAACGGGAACCGAATTGAGATTCTAAGGTTCTCCTCTCTCACTCCGTGGTCCTTCCTTCCTGGGTTCTAGTCTATTCTATTCGGTACTCTGTTCCCGTCCAAAATGGAATACTTTTGAGACGGGTCTGTTATGGGTTTTCTTTTTAGGTGTTTTTTCCATCTGTTACTGCCTGTGAACTGTTCTACCCGTGGCCCAGACTGCGTAGAACAGCAGAATTTAGCCAACTCTGAAGGCAAAGCTTGGCTGAGCTCAGCGGAGTTTCCATAGTTTTTCCATCAGCTGTGGCGCAGGTGAACTCTGGGTGTGTGTGTATATATATAAACACACACACACACACACACACATACACTGTACATATACATCTATACTCTATATCGAGTGTGTCACGAGAAAATCAAGCCAGTGTTGCAAGTGTCCGAGATAAGTGTGTGTGTGCGTGTCTTGTGTGTGTAAGGGAGGGAGGGAGTGAGAGTGTATGTGTGTGTTTGAGTATGCGTGTTTGTGGGTGTGTGAGATCATTTACGCTATTGCGCCTACGGGAGTCTATAATATTTAGCCTCGGCTGTGTGTTGCCGGCGGGGCTAAGTGTGTGTGTGTGTGTGTGTGTGTGTGTGTGTGTGTTCTCTGTGACTCCCAGCACAGCAGGGAGATCAGCTAGGCAGAGCCTCGCCTCTCCTTCACAGCCTCTCGCCTCCGCTGGAATGGCAGGGTCTATGGGCCAGGGGGAGGAGGGAGGGGGAGGGAGGGGGAGAGGAGGGCCAGAGAAACATATTAAACCAGCAGGGGGCCGGTGGGAGAGACACTACGACATGGAGCTGATCCCCCGCAGACAACTGACCCGCTAGCTTTATAGTGTGGGGCTTAATGGGCACATGGGGCACACACACACACACACACACACACACACACAGAAATTTAGTTTCCAAATTCCTTTTCCTAAAGTATACTCACCTGCTACGTGCACACACACACACACACACACACACATACTCACTCACTCACTCACTCACACACATTCATAGCCTTAAATTCTTCTCAACCTCACACACACACACACACACACACACACACACACACACACACACACACACACACACACACACACACAACATTCTCCGTGGATCACTGTGAATTAGGTCGTCTTTGATTAAATATTACACACACATAGGCGCGCACACACACACCTGCAGCAAGCAGGGAATAACATGTCAAGATAGTGCTACGTTCTCAGGAGTTAGCCTGTTGAAGCTAGTACAGCATGAGCTGCTCCCGTTCAAAGTCACAGTTTAGGTGGATTACATCATCTCGCTTCAGTCTCCAGTCATACGAGACCCATTCAGCCAGGGCCTCATTCCCAATCATTGTTTATTTGTCTACATTACCTTTCACAGCCCAGCCCACAGAGGAGTTCTTTAGAACTCCATGACTGAGACAGAGGCACTTGAAGTCATCCAATACTTCAAGGTGCCACAGTGAGATCAAGTGAAAATATTTATGCAAGGGCTGGGTGTAGAAGAGGGCCCTGTGGCCTCATTCATGCAGTGAAATCCCTTCTTTTTACACTCCCAATAAAAGATTAAAGTACATCTGGAGCAGCGCGCATTCACATGAACACGCTGACAGATCGTGTAAGTGTGTGCACTGGAAATGTCTTTATTGGATGGCGATGTGTACTCTTACAAAAAAAAGGGTTCCCTCATGGATTCTCTGACAACTTAATAAGGAAACTTTTGCCAGGATGAGGCAGCTGTGAATTAAGTTCATGGCAGAAGAGTCATTTGAAAAGGGTTCTGCTTGACTTGAAATGGATAAAAGTTCACTGTAGACACTTCAGGAGTTCTGTTGAGGGGAGTCAAAGAACCCCTAATGTTCTAGAATGTGGCCCTGTTGTGTTGTGGAGTGGAGTGGAGGAGGATGGCAGCTCTGCTGAGGCTGCGAGTAAACGACCTCCATCCATCACAGCACCTCCCTGGCACTCAGCACTCCCATCAAAACATTCAAAATGAGAGGCATTATTAGGCTAATCAAGCCCAGAGAAGAGGAGAGAGAAACAGTCCGACTGTCAGACATAAAATGCTAAAGTACTATTGTCTGTGCTCCCATCGAGTTCTGCTTAGAACCCTCTGAAGAGATTCATAGTAGGACCCTTTAGAGCCCTTTAGAAGTCGTTTTCTTCTCTAAAGAACCATTTCTCAGCCCTGAAGAACTTTTGATGTCCATAAAGAATTTGTATGTAAAACTTTATGCAAATTATACTTGCTATAAGTGTCCTTTGACTCGACTTTACAGCACCCATGTTATAGATCCGTTGCAGATCCGAGTGCATCACAGCAGGACATTTCCAAGAAGTCTGACTGTGTGCAAGATCCGATCTTCCCCCAGTCTTGCTAAATCTAAATATAAAGCCTGAAATTTTACAGCGTAGCGATGCACAGTGGAGCGTGAGCCCACTTTTCAGGAAAGGCTAAACCGTTCCTTCATTACGCACCTTTACATGAACCAGGCCTTCCCTTTCCTGGAGGAGGTCAGGTGACCCAAGGCTAAGGCCCTCGCATCCGTTCTCCGCTGTCAGCTCCCAACATCTGTGCCTTCTGTGACCTCTGGTTATTTCTATACTTCCTCCTCCTGGCTGTTTATTTATTTATTTATTTATATATATATATATATATATATATATATATATATATATATATATATATATAGTCCTCGAGTCTCGCGGCTTGAGCTCGACTGCTGTTGATGTTTACATTGTATTTTCAGCCACTGTGGCTGTCTCCCTGGCTGTCACTTTCTCGATGTGTTGTCTAGTTAGCTTTGTGTGTGGACCAACCTCCCTCCTCCTCCTCCTTCTCCTTCTCCTCCCGGTAGCACTGCTGTTGTAACTTTCACCACTTGGCTGATTGCCACTCTGGAGCTCCAGGAAGTGTGCGTGTTTATAGGCAGACCATGTGGCAGGGAGGGGTCTGGCCCTGTGGCTGGTCCTCACCAAGGCTAAAACAACACCTGCTCAGCTATTCAGGGGGAGAGCGAACGCTCGGTCTAATGGCAGCTAAATGGCGTGTCTCAGACTTAATGCTCAAAACAGTTTTATTGTTTCTTCTGTGTTTGTGTTCATTTTGGATTTGCGATTAGCACTCTGGATTGGTGTGAAGGGTTCAACAGGGCGCGAATTGTGCCAGCTGTAAACTACATATTTCCATTTCTGAGGCAAAGAGAGCACCGTGTGTGTGTGTGTGTGTGTGCTGTGAACTCCGTCTAAGTGAGCACAGGAACACACAAAGTTCACAACCAGGCGCTTATACGCTAATATTTATTTGCCTTCAGAGAAAAGCCCTGATCGTTCAAACAAGTTAACATTTCGACATATAACTAACCATATGACTTTTCTTTCTCTTCTCTCTCCCAGGGGGCCGTTCAGCGTGGTGCGGCGATGCATCAACAGAGAGACGGGCCAGCAGTTTGCCACGAAGATCGTGGATGTGGCCAAGTTCACCTCCAGCCCCGGCCTCAGCACAGAAGGTAGGGGACACGAGGAAGCCTCTCCGGGGTGGGGTGGGGTGGGTGGGGTGGGGTGGGGTGGGGTCTGGACACTGTTTTGTCTGGCGCATCACATTGCTTGTTTGTTTGTTTGTTTGTTTGTTTGTTTGTTTGTTTGTCTGTCTGACTGTCTGTGTGTTTATCTGTGTCTTTGTGACTTCTTCGGGTGTCATGATGTTCTGATGGCTGAGGACAAGAGGTGCACAGTTGGCCATGCAGCGCAGATGGTGGAGAGTAAATTGGCCTTTTCAAAAAGCGCCCACAACATAAACAACGCCTAATGTAGTTTTGTCACCGAATCGCCTTCATTTCAGGCAGTCAGTGGAATCATAGAACAGTTATATTTCAGACCGGTTGGCTACTTGCCTACTGAAATGTCCTATTAAAAGCCAGCAAGTCATTCCCATGTGTGAAAAAAAACTGATGATTCACAGGAAGTGGGGGAAACCCAGGAAACTTGGAATATGTCCAACAAACCTCCGTGCAGCAGCAGCTCTGAGGTGGGTTTTTAATAGCCTAATCCACCAGGAGGGGTCTTCTTAGCATCGTGTGCCAGTCAGGCACTGGGTAGACGCTAAGGAGCCCTGACAGAGCTGCTGATTCCACACTCTTGAGAGGGAGGAGGAGGAAGAGGAGGAGGAGGAGGAAGAGGAGTGGCGTGACCTTGAGGGCCACGCCGACTGAAGGAAGTGCTTTGCTCTCTGTGGTCGGAAGTGGCCGAATTAAATGGGTCCTTGGGGAGCCTCTAATAGCTGCCATGTAGCAAGTAGCCGCCGCAGCAGGAGGAAAAGCTGTGTGTGTGTGTGTGTGCTCTCAGGATGGGTCTGACTGTGCCTTCACACACTGTTCTTCTTGTGTGAAATGCTTTAGGGCTGCGCTGCGTGTACAGCAGGGAGCTCTCAGTCCCGTCTCCTGTCCTGCTCCAAGCACAGCACCATTGATTAGTCATTAGCGGGGTTTCCATCCAACTTTTTTTAATGCAATTTTTGAACATTCAAATAGGAAATCCTCAGTGGGAAGACTTAAAATTCCCATGAAATCTTTTAAAGTCGAACAAGAAATCAATTTCCAAGAAGGGGGTGAATTAACACCCCATTCACATAGGGCATAATGCGACTAAGGTTGATGGAAACAGGGTTATTCGCATCAAATTGCATTTGTTGAGATTTTATTACAAGTTTCCATTAAAGTTTTGAACCCACAGCTGTTCACAACTCCTCCCTTGATTAGGGGAGTGTCCATTTTGAATTGGCATAACTCAGTGGACAGAACTGTTCATTTCTTTTAGACAAACTCTCATAAATTCGCTTAGAATATGCGAATGAGTTGGACGGAAACTCAGCTAGTGTAATTGTATAATTGTGCCCTTGACTGGCTAAATCAGGTGTGGTCAGCTGATCACCAGAGCCACTGACGAGCTCAGGCAGGTAGGTAGGTAGGCAGGTAGAGAGGTAGGCAGGTACGCAGGTAGGCAGGTACGGAGGTAGGCAGGTAGGTAGGTAGACAGGTAGGCAGGTACGGAGGTAGGCAGAGCAGGGAAAGATGGAAAGCATGAGGGAACAGGAGCAGCATTGAGATGCGCTAGCTGTAAGGATAATAGGTGTTTGTAAGCCAACTAGGAAACGCCTGACCCCTGTATGGATTCTAGCTGTCATTATATCTTAATATATAACTCTTATTTATATCTTTAACATTAACATTATATCTTAATATATAACTCAACCCCACCACAACCCCCCTAGTCTGTATGTTCACCATTTCTCTATGTATCACCAGAACAGCACCATCACATGATCCTCTCCGTCATCAGCAGGTTGTGGGGGCCAGGGTAGAGGAGGGTAATGGGGTCTGGTGCATAGAAAACCATGCTAGCTCAGCGCAAGGGTGTGCAGTGCTGTGCGGGGCTGTGCGGTGACACATCATTAGCATAGCCCCTCCGGTTCAGTGGGAACAGGCAGTGATTAAGCAAAGCGATGTACTCCAACCTGTTCTGCTCATTGGGGAGCAGTCTGTGTGTGTGTGGGTGTGAGAGAGAGTGAGTGAGGGGGGCAGTACACATTTAATGGAGGCAGAAGAACCTAAAGAAGAAGAAAGGAATGGCTGTGTGATGGGGGATAGAGAGAGAGAGAGAAAGAAAGAGAAAGAGAGAGGGAAAGGGCTGGTGACTACAGCAGAAGAAGTTGAAAGACACTGCTCCCCTGCCTCATCTCAGCAGAAGGGAGAGGCCACTGGTGATTTTCTCAAGGACTGTTCAAAGAAGCTATTCACACACCATAACACACACATACAAACACACACACACACACACACACACACACACACACACACACACAGAGATAGTCTCACATAGGCGTGAAGGGCCTGCTAAAAGCTCTGGATAAGATGACAAAAGGATGGTGGGATGAAAGGAAAGTAAATGACGAGGATAAGAAAGGGCGACAGAGATGGAGAGAGAGAGAGATGGAGAGAGAGAGATGGAGAGAGAGAGACGGAGAGAGAGAGACGGAGAGAGAGATGGAGAGAGAGAAGAGCCTCCTTAATGGGGGTTATAGTCTCGTGACTGAAGTAAGGGTTAGAGCTGAGACCCCTAAATGCTTCCTAAATCTCCCTCTCCCAGCATTCCTGAGAGGGCCACCGTCAGGGTATACTTATCTTGCTAACCCCCCCCTTCTCTTTCTCTCTCCCTCTCCCACGCAGTCATTTTCTCTGTCTCTCTCTCTCTCTATCTCTCCCTCACACTGTCGGTGATTTTCTCTTTCCCAGTTTCAGTCATTCTCTGTATGCCTTTATGTTAGACCTCCCTCACCCTTTCTCCCTCCCTTTCATTACACACGCACTTTTAACCCCTCTCCATCCCTCCTCCTCTCATTTCTCTCTATATCTACCTCTATTTCTCTTTTATAATCTCACTCTCTCTCCCTCTCCTTCTCTCTGTCAGCCTTAGGCCTGGTATTACCCCAGTGTTCTGCTGGATTTCAGACTCATTTCCTGTTGAGCTTTTCAGCTCGACTACATGAGCCCCTGCCTATCTAGCATTCCCACCCTTCTACTGTATGCACACACACACACACACACACACACACACACACACACACACACACACACACACACACACACACACACACACACACACACACATATATATATATACATATATATACATATATACATACATACACAGATATAAATACTCATGGTAAAGCTAAAGAATATGTCCTATCATTGGAAAGATAAGCTTATCGAACTAAAGATAGATATATGGCTACATAGAGAGGAGTTGCATGAAAGCTTATGTGGCTACAGGCATATACACACACACACACACACACCGTGACTGATTTGCTCACCCAGTGAATTAGCCGTAGGACTGCAGCTGTCCAGTGATCTGCTTTGAAGTCTCTCATCCTCCCCAGGAGCTAGCACGGAGAAGAGAGTATCATAAATCATACACACACACACACACACACACACACACACACACACACTTACACACACTTACACGTACACACACAATTACACGTTCACACACACACACACACACTTACACGTACACACACACACACACACACACACACACACACACACACACAATTACACATTCACACACACACACACACACACACACCCATACACTCACTCTCTCTGACAAACACAAAGGGAGAGAGTGAAAGAGAGTGCAGCCATGCAATTATTTTCTCACAGAGACAAACGCACACAAATTCAAAAATAGATACACATCGTTTTAGACACACACACGCGCACACATACACCTTGCCCTCAGCAAACACACCCTCCACTAATAACATGATAGCCTTGACATTCAGTTCATTGTGTCGTGCCCTACAATGCACAATTTATTGCAGGTGTCACTTACCATACCATCTGTCTCTGCTTTGTATTATACTACTGAACATGGCGAAATGTTGAACTACTATCCAATAATGTGGGCTTATGAAAAGATTCATAATAATAGGTTCATTTGAGATGAATGGCTGTCTGTCTCCCTGTTGGATTTATTCAAAATAGTTTTATAGATTATAGTGCTGGCCTCTCGCATGTACCCTGCGTTAGGGTTTTTAATTGCCCATGTTTCACATGCATCAGTGCTGTGTGTAGCGCGTAGAGGCAAACTCTCCAGGGCAGAGTGGTGTGCACATACTATGATGGAGGATTTCAAGATGGGTATCTAGAACGTTTCCAATCTCATCATCCATCCACAATAGAATGAATGCCCAAACGGTGAATAACCCTGGACCAAGTGTCGTACCCAGTGGTATCATTTCAGCAGGGTGTGTACAGCTAAAGATAGGTGACTTGCTTGTACAGGGGTCAATAGAAGGCTTGCACAGGGGCAATAGAAGGCTTGCACAGGGGCAATAGAAGGCTTGCACAGGGGCAATAGAAGGCTTGCACAGGGGCAATAGAGGGCTTGCACAGGGGCAATAGAAGGCTTGCACAGGGGCAATAGAGGGCTTGCACAGGGGCAATAGAGGGCTTGCACAGGGGCAATAGAAGGCTTGGCTCTCTGTGTGTCTGCTAATGTCCACCATGGATCCGTTTCCACCTCCATTGCTTCTCTTGCTGGCTACTTCAGCGCCGGCACTGCGAAGCGGTCCTCAGACAACGCTTAAACGGTCCTCTCATGTCCAGACTGGACACTGCAGGAGACGGGGGTCTGCATAGGACCACTTGCTTTTGTTTCAGGGCCTCCATCTGGCCATTGGTTGCCATGCAGTTGACTGTTCTTGAAAGAGTGTGGTTGAATAGCTACATCTTAACAGCACCTTTATTTACTGAATACAGTTGCTGAACCAATGCTGTCTTAGTCCATGTGCAGTGGTTATTGTTAACCTTGCCATGTAAATCAATAAAAATGGAACGGAATTGACTTGAATTCAATAGACGTTTTGCTAAAGCTTTAATACATGCATTTCACCAAAGATTCGGCACAAACAGCTCAGAGGAGGTTCAGCCAAACGAGCACCATGCATAATACATGTGCTATCTGATACGGCACAGAGACATGGTCTAGGGGACGATTGGCATCATCCTTATTGGTGCTTTGGATGGTCAGAATAGCATATGTGTCCAATGGAAGAAAGGTAATTGAAAGAATGGAGTGAGTACATTTAAGGCTCTGTGGAAAGTGAGACAGAGTGAGAGATTTGGGGCAGAAGGAGCGGGAGCACGAGCAGGGGGAGGAATGCGGGAAGCACAGCGGGAAGAAGGGAAGGGGAAGGGTGAGGGAGCGGAAATGAAGGAGAGGGAAAATTGAAGCGGACAGCGCAGTCACACTCGGACTGGAAAAGCAACTACTCCAGGGAAGAGAGATGGGAGGGTTGTTCAACTGCACCAGTGATTAAAACACATACGCACACACACACACACACATACGCACACACACACACACACATACGCACACACACACACACACACACACACACACACACACACACACTGAGCCCACAGAGTTTCTAATCAAGTAAAAAGAATTACACACAGTTTCATGGTCTATAGGGTGCACTAGGAACACTGTTCAGTGGGAGTGGGAGCGTTGGTCCTGACAGATGTGATGATGAAACATCCTTTTCCAGGGAGCCCTCTGTCTGACAGGCCGTCCTCTGTCTTTGCCCAACGCAGAGTCTTAAGGAAGTTCACCAGTGTATGAGAGCCAGTGATGGCAGACTCAGAGAGTGAATCCAGAGCTCCACCATTAATCAAGCCAGTTTGGGCAACTTGTGGGTCACATGTGGCTTAGACGTCACGTGTGATAAGACACAACATGGAAGCTGTGTACACTGTGGAGGAGAGGAGAAGCAGGTGATGTATGCCCATACACTGGAGGGGGTCTTCAGACCTGGAAGGGTGTCTTTAGGCACACAGACGTAGTTTTCTACTTCAAAAAATGTTAATCTGCTTCGATTCATATAGTTTATCAATAAGAATTTCTATAACCGGATCAAATTAATCAGTGTGTGGTTGTCGGTCATCTGAGAGGTTAGCTTGTTTTCAAACAACACTATTTACTTGTTGTCTCCACCTAAAAGGCCCATGGCTTACCAGTCGATTGGGTAGAAAATACAGTGAGACAGTTGATCTCCGGTTGAGTATGTTATTCAGGTACGTATTGTCTGGAAACATAGTCTGCCAGCAGGAGGTTGCAACACCTTTTTCGCTTCCTGGTTTGTGGATGTTGCTATGGCAGTTACAAAAGCAGAATGGATTGGACCAGGATTTTTATGCTATAAGGTTTACAAGTCTGATGGGAGAAATTAGTACATCATATTAGGCCAAAGATGGTTATAAAAACACGGTCAGACCGGTCAAAATGTTAATTAATTCATTCATTAGCCTTCCTGTCCGGTACTGTATGCAAGCGTGGTGGTAAGAGGAAGTGAACCTTAACTTTTGTAATTTTGGACTTTGGGTTATCTGCCTCTTCCTGTACTGCCTGTGTGGGTGTGTGTGTATGCGTGTGTGTGTGTATGCGTGTGTGTGAGTGTGTGTGCGTGAGTGTGTGTGTGAGAGTGTGTGTGTTTCCTCTGAGGAGAGCTCCGGCTGCTTCTCCACGCTCCTGCAGTTTTTCCTCTCCCGCAGCGTGGCTGGATAAATCTAATTTGGCGGCCAGTCACATTCAGTATGCTTTCTCTCTCTCTTTCTCTCTCTTTCTCTCTCTCCCACTCCCACTCTCTCACACACACACACACACATACACACACTCTATCACTCACTCACTCACTCACTCACACACACACTCTCTCTCTCTTTCTGTCTGTGTCTTTCTTTCCATCTCTGCCTGTTACCCCCTCCCCTTTTCTGTCTGTATATTTTTGTCTTTCTCTTTCTTTCCATTATTTCTTTTGCTTCTCTCTTCTATTCTCTCCTTTCCTCTTTCCACCACTCGGGTACACACAAATCTCTCTCTCTCTTTCTCTCTCTCTCTCCCCCTCTCTGTCGTTCATTAGTGGGAGCCGGGTCCTGAGCAGAGAGTGCCTGCAGCAGGGGAACGCTTCATGAGGGTTCTGTTGCTTCCAGGGGCAGCTCATGTGTGAACGTCTCAAGAGTCAGCCTCCCTCTTCCTCTCTCTCTGTCCCCCCCTCCTCTCCCCTGCATCTCAGCAGTCGGCACCGATCACTGTTCATCTCACACACACACACACACACACACACACACACACACACACACACACACACACACAGAGACATGCGCACACACACACACACACACAACTCCAACCCCTGGCTCGATCGACACCACATTTAGAGGTGTAGGGTCATTCAGAGGTCTGCAGTTGAAGTCTAGCACTGTCTCATTGACTCCTCAGGAGATTATTACAGTGCAGAGAAAGACATTGAGGGAGAGAAGTAGAGGGAGAGGGAGGGAGAGAGAGAGAGAGAGAGAGGGGGAGATCGAGAAAGAGGGAGGGAACGGTAGAGGGAGGGAGAGAGGGGGAGAGAGATAGACAGAGAGGGAGGGAGGGAGGGAGAGGGGGAGGGAGGGAGAGAAAGGTTGAGGAAGAGAAAGGTAGAGGAAGAGAAGTGTGCAATCACAGGTTCCACTGGAGGTCATTGTTAGCCTCAACATCATGATGGCACTTTGATGTTCTCTCCCTTGAGTCTGAATCAGGTGTGAATAGTTGTTTCCGTTGATAACACACTCTTTTTGTTTGTAACGAGTAAAGGGGAAAGTGGCGTAGTTACTCAAGTCCATTTTGAGGAAATGTTCACTGCGAGGTGCAGAGTGTATTGTATGAGGCTTTTCTCTTGTGCGCGTTTCTGTTTGTTCTCTCAGAAGGGAAAGGGTATAAAAAAAAAGTCGGTGAGTCGTGAAATTATCCCTCTGCAAAGCCCCTGATTGCAGAGGCAGACCAGAGCAGGCGCACCAAGACGAGACGCTGTGATTTTCTGGGGGGGAAAGGAGAGAGGGGGAGAAATTGCAAGAGAAAGTTTGTCCCCTTTTATGTTTAAAAAAAAATGTATTTCTCTTTCCGACCAGCCCTTCAGGTTAGCAAGCTATCCCATCTCCTCGCTTGTGTATGAAGACACACACACACACACACACACACGCACACAAATTTGGGTCTACACTTACCACTTCCCCTCTCCTGTCTATCTCCTCCATGTCACTACTCAAGTCAGTGCCTTACCTTCGTTTGTGTGGAGAAAGAGCCAGATTTGGCTTGTCAAATGAGGGTGCTGACTGGGGAGAACTGTGCAGAAAATGTAATTTCATGTTGGTGGTGAGCACCGCCCCATAGAGCTAGCATCCGAACTAACATGCTAACATGCTAACATGCTCCACGAACCCTTTTAAAGCCCACACTAATGCCTAAGCTCTCTATGTGCCTGGACCTCCTGTGAAGTGAGACGCATTAAGACACCTGCTGCTCAATTAGCAGCAGGTATCAGAGGAAATCACTGCGTGCCACCAGCACAGCCCATGAGAGCAGGCCTACTGCAGGCAGAGAAAGAGAGAGAGTGAGAGAGAAAAAAATAGAGAATGGGAGAGAGATGGAGAAAGAGAGACAGAGGCAAAACGGACAATCAGAAGGAGAGCAGACAGACAGACAGACACAGACACAGACAGACACAGACAGACACAGACACAGACAGACAGACACAGACAGACAGACACAGACAGACAGACACAGACAGACAGACACAGACAGACAGACACAGACAGACAGACAGACAGACACAGACAGACAGACAGACACAGACAGACAGACACACAGACAGACACAGACACAGACAGACAGACAGACACAGACAGACAGACAGACACAGACACAGACAGACAGACACAGACAGACAGACACAGACAGACAGACACAGACAGACAGACACAGACAGACTCAGACCAAAATGGTACTGGCCACACACTTATTGAATGATATGCCTGCTGTCCTCTGAGATTACACACACCTGGGGATGCAGGCCACTAAGCTGTCTTGAACCTCCTCTCCTCTGCTCTGCTCTGCTCTGCTCTGCTCTATGTGCATGAAAAGACTTTAGGGTAGCTGATATGGTTGTGCTGCAGCGTTTAGTGTGAGCTTCCCATTGTCAGTCTGGCCAGGGACATTGTTTCGTGTGTTTGTTTCTCTGGGGATTTGTCAGGGAAAGTCTGTGTTTTTGTGTGTGTGTGTGTGTGCGCGCGTCTGTCTGTCTGTGAAAGTGTGTGGATATGTAAGCGAGCACGTGTAGGTGTGGGTAAAACAAAACTTGTGTATATATACATATATCTGTGTGTGTGTGTGTGTTTCCTCTGAGGAGAGTGTGTTTGGCTACATGTCTGTGCACGCCTCACCTGATGACGCACTGAGCACATCAGACTGTCTGCCTCCCGTTGCCTGGGCGACTCAGGCCCATTTCGGCTGTCCTCCAGAAGAGGGGCTGTCTGTTGCCATAGTTGCGTGGTGGCAATTGTTTTAATTGTTTATGTGTTTATTAATTTTATTGATTTGTTTTCATCACGGGAGGATCTTTCACTTTTGATTGAAGCCAACTCACATCCACCACTGACAGCTAAGACATTGTCTCACCCACAAACTTGGGCTTAGGCTGGTGTAATTACCAGTAGTCATTTAATCGCCAAGGTTGTAGTTTCTGGAATATTCTGGAAATATTCCAAGTTGTCAGTAGTCTTATATCTGTGTATCTCTCTTCTTCCTGCGCTCAGGGTTAAGTAGGTGGTTTGTTGTACGTTTATGTTGTCTTCTAAGAGTTTTTCCGCAGTCGGCACCAATCACTGTTCATCTCACACACACACACACAACTCTGTTCTCTCTCTGTTCAGTTATTCTGCTGCTCCTTCTCCTGTCCATTCATAAATACTTTTCTTTCAAACACACACACACACACACACACACACACACACACACACACTCACCCCGGCCCCATCACACACACGCGCACACACACACAAACACACAGAGACACACACACACACAGATCTTCCACTGCGTCGTGGCTCCATCCTGTAGGGACGGGAGCTGAAGTTCTGCACTGGCAGATATCGACCGGCTCCTCTGCTTATCGACGCTTGGCGATGCGGGCCTTCCTGCTGTAGGCAGAAAAGAAAAAAAAAAAAGACAGCGAGGGGGGAAAAAAAAAACAAGACAGATAAAATATACATTCCCTCTGAATAATTACAAACAAAATGGAGGGAGGGAGACTGGAGGGGAGAGGTTGAAAGCCTCTATCGATTTCTGCCCGGTCCCTTGTGTCCCTCTATAGCCATGAATCTAGCCAGGGCTGGATCATAAATGTCGGTGATGAAATGTGATGTGGCCCCCTCGCATGCTGTCTCTGGGAGTGCATTAAAACCCTGACTGACTGCCAGACGCCAGGCCCTTTATAGCGCCGCCGCCTCCTCCCATCACGCTCCAGCCCTTGGCCTGCAGGCTCCACGCTCGTATCTATAAACTAGTCATTCAAGCCCTCGTTCATTATCTCAGACTGATTGAGCGACAGGATCTCGGGGCATCTGTGAGTACATCGCAGCCAGCTGAAAAGTGTGTGTGTGTGTGAGGTCGTCTTTGTGTACATCACGCCTCGTTTGGTGAAACAGCGCCGCTCTGGTCCGGCGTGTTTGTCAGGACTGTGGCAGAACTGCACCTGATTTGGCTGTTACCGTCACGGTTTCTCTTACTCCGCCCAAGGGCCTGCAGCAGTCACAGACTGGCCAAGCATCACTCCCAGTGTGATCATCTGCATGGGAAGAATCACACAACATTTAGGCAAAGGTTTGGTCGTCGTAAAGACAGATGACAACTAACGAGTAAATAAGAGGAGAAACGCGTTTCAAGGCTGTGTGTTGAGAAGCTCTGCTTTAAGGCATATGCCACTGTGTGTGGGAGAACTCCTTTCTGCCTTTTGGGGAAGCACAGACTTGACCTCTGACCCCACTGTTCACTGGCAAGCTAGGGTGGGCTGTGTGCTATACGTATATATATATTTTGTTGGCATTCCGTGTCCCGTGCTCTGATGCGTCTGTGTGCTCTAGTCTTGGGTTTTGTGTGACATATTTATGTTGAGGTGCATCATATGGCACTGTCAATCAATCAATCAATCAATTCAATCTTATATAGCGCTTCTCTATATACTCGAAGTCGCTTTACAAAGTCCAGAGTCCAGTTGTCATTCATACACTGTCATACCGGTGGTGGTAAGCTACCTCAGTAGCCACAGCTGCCCTGGGGCAGACTGACAGAAGCGTGGCTGCCAATCAGCGCCACTGTGATGTCCTGGGGATGGGGCCTGGCATTCTCTTTGAGCTGTAGAAAGCTCTTGTGGTGTGTTGTGTTACATTGTGTTAGTGTGTTGTGTTACATTATGGTGTGTTGTGTTGTGTTACATTGTTTTAGTGTGTTGTGTTGGAGTGTGGTGTTACATTGTGTTGTACTGAATTGTGTTGAGTTTTTGATGGCAGGCTGTGCTGTGCTGTTTCAGTCTGTGCCGTGGTTCATGATGCTTTTTATGGGCTGCAGAAGGGCATGCTGCAGTCCTGCTCTGCCCTCAGCCGTGCTGTGGTCCAGGCAGTTTGTGTGTGTGTGCTCACTGGAGAGTGTGTGTGTGCGCACGGGACAGAGTAAGTGTGTCTGTGTGTGTGCTCACGGGTGAGTGCGTGCGTGTGTGTGCGCACGGGAGAGTGAGTTTGTGTGTGTGTGCGTGTGAAGCTGCCTTTGATTTAGTCACTTTTCACAGTGATTGTCCCACAAGCCCATACTGCCAGAGGACATATTCTACCAGCCATGGTGATAGCAATGGGGGCAGATTGATCGTTTGGTGCCGCAGCTGTGTGGGCCAATGGGGGAAAAGGGGATGGGGATTATGGAGAGACTAGTAAAGGGAGGGAGGGAGAGAGAGAGAGAGAAATAGAGGAAGCCAGGGTAAAACTGAAGATTGAAGTGCAAGACATAGATGGACAGAAACGGTGTGTGAGAGAGAAAGAGTGAAGAATGTGTGATGGGCAAAAGAGGTGAAATATGGAAGGCAAGAGCGTGCTTGTGTGAGTGAGTAAAGCAGGGAATATAGGAGAGGGCTACAACAGCGGGAAGACAGAGCGAGAGCGAAGGGGTGTGTGTGTTTGTGTGTGCGTGCACTGTGTGCTGCATGCAGAGCTGGGTTTGTCCACCTCATTCATCACAGACAGTCTGGGGCGGTCCAGACATCACCAGGGAGACGGGAGAGAGGAGAGGTAGAGGCTTAACATACCAACACAGCAGCGCTGCCCATAACACCTGCTCACCGCTAACCTGCCATAAATAAAACTACAGCAATGTTTTTAAAGGAGAGCTGTTGCTTAAAACAACACACCACCTTCAGGTCTGTGTTATAAAACCCACTGGCAAACCCATGATGTAATGCATCTGAGAGCTGTTGTGGCTCTTTAGCACCTCTGCTGGTAGGAAGTAGCATGTAGACAACTACAGGGGTTAGAATTTTCAATGTTCAAATATACTTCTACCATAATATGCTTTAAACACTCAGTTGTAGCACGGCAATGATTCATGGAAACTCAGCCCAGATGAATTACATGCAGAGTCCCATTAGAAGAGCAGTAAAGGCCTGATCAGTCACACGGTCTCCAGTGACCTCTGATCACACTTTAGACCAGCAGCCTTTGAACTCTCTCAAAACCCAGTCTCCCCATCGCCAATTCTGTCTCTGCACCGGAGGGAGAAAAATCTATTCCATTCGGTTCTGTTCTGTTCTGTTCTGTTATGTTCAATAAAGCAGCATCAGTAAACCACTGATTCATCAGTTCCCCTCTTTTCTGTCTCCGACTGCGGAGGCGCAGAGAGGGGAGAGGAGGAGGAGAGAGAGGTGAGCTGATGGGTGCTGAAGCACTTCTTAAATTGGCTCTCTCCGCCTTCGGATCCTCACCGTTTAAAATCCCATGTAAAACACGGCAAATCAAATTAGCTTTTGTGACCTGAACAGTTAAGTACGAAAATGTGTGGGCTATGCAACGTAATATAATATAAAGACTATAAGTAATATTGAAATACTACTGTTTCTGCTGAATTCAGTGTCACGGTAAATTCGCCTAACAGACAAATAACATGAAAGCATCCTTGCTGACATGAACAGATAGGTCATAACAGCATTGAAACTGTCGTGTCACAGCACACATTATAGTAATGGCCCCAAAAACATCACCATACTCTACTAAGTTATTTGGAATGATGGAGGATGAAGGCGATTGAGGAAAAGCTCCACTCTTTGGCGAGTGAGCAGGTTTAACATGACTACCAGCTCTGAACACACGAGTGAGCAGGTTTAACATGACTACCAGCTCTGAACACACGAGTGAGCAGGTTTAACATGACTACCAGCTCTGAACACACGAGTGAACAGGTTTAACATGACTACCAGCTCTGAACACATGAGTGAGCGGGGTTATTATGGGTCAGCCTGCCCGCCCCTCTAAGTCCAGTGCCCCGGGGGGCAAGTCAGGAGTGGCCCTAATTGCCCCCGGTCTAGTGCGGCCCCACTGATCACTCAGGCTGATGGCATCTGGAAGCCTTGGGCCGGGTCAGGATGGGTGCTGATGCCAGCCCGTCTGTGCCCGCCTCACAGTTGGAGAAGGGCCTGGTTAATTGTTGGAGGAGACCGGCTGGATGGTCTGAGGGAGAGAACAAAACACACACACCACACACACACACACACACACACACACACACACACACAAGCTGTGAGGAAGTGTGACTGATGAACCTCTGATCAACCCTCCCTCTCTCTTTTTAAAGGACATGTAAAGAGCTCTCTCTCTCTTTCTCTCTCATTTTCGGTCTTCTCTCTCCCTCAAACTTTCCTACTCCTGGAGGAGTGGACACACATGCTTCTAATGGTGGGGGTTCTGTTCTTTCCCGAGTCCAAAGCAGTGACCCGTCCTGTAAGGGATCGTGATTGTTATTCCTCCCCTGACTCTTATGGCCTGTGTGGGTTTAGTAGATTTATCCTTTATTATTCCAGTTTGTTTTTTTTGTCATGTTTGTAGATTCCTTTTGGTTGACTGCTTGAGCAAGAAGGGAGAAGTGTTGAGCCCGCACACATCTGTTCACATCTGTTCTCTGTGGTTGTGAGTGTGGATACAACTGCGGAATACATGTGGCTGCATCAGCAGCAAATATACATACTTGGTGTTTCGTGTCGTGACATCAACAACACTCTGACACCTAAACAGACACACACGCACGCACGCACGCACGCACGCACGCACGCACGCACGCACGCACGCACGCACGCACACACAGTGAGCCTGGCTTGTAGTGGTATCAGCTGCTTAGCTGGTCTCCTCTAGGGGAGGTCTCACCCACCCAGCTGGAGCAACAGAGACCACATCTGTCCTCTGCCCTTCACCTGGCCTCCCCCGCTCCACCCACCACCAGCCCTCCTCCTCCTCCTCCCACTCTGTGTGTGTGTGTGTGTGTGTGTGTGTGTGTGTGTGTGTGTGTGTGTGTGTGTGTGTGTGTGTGTGTAGGGAGCGGTGGGTTTGAGGTTTGTCAGGGCCATATGGAAGTCTGTTCTCTCAGCATGGGTCTCTATGGCTGACCAGTGGAGCCTACGGCTGCTGTCTTCCTCTTGCTCTCTCTTTCTCTTGCTCTCTCTCTCTCTCATTCTCCGTCCCTCACTCTCTCTATCTTTCTTTCTATTTATCTGTGTATCTCTCTCCATGCCTCCTTCCCTTCTCTCTCTCTTTCTTTCTCTCTCTGTATAAATATATGCATATCTGTGTACCCTTCTCTCTGTGTGTGTGTGTGTGTGTGTGTGTGAGGTTAATAGAGAGGGTTTGTCAAAGCATTCAGTATTAATACATGAAACGATGGCGTGTGAGAACCAGAGGACTGTGGCACAGACAGTGTGGATGACACTAGACACGCCTTCGCTATAATGGCCACCGCTAGCGGTGAGCTAATCTACATGTCATTAGCATCGTTCACAGGTTAGCGCCACAGCCATCCACCGCTCGCGAACACGCCAGTGAGCGTGCTTAGCCAGATTAGCATCTGTGGCGCTATGGCGGAGAGGCCTGAGGTAAAGCATTAGCATAGCTTGGTGGAGAGGGAGAAGACCTCCCCCACCCCCCTCCCCTCCTCTCTCTCCATCTGAACAGCCCGTGTGGGCAATGACATTTAATTATGCGCCGCCGCCATTCCTCCGTGGGCTCCCCGCTACGCTGCTCTGCTCTCCCAGGAAAAAAGCCGTTGCCGCTAACAGAGCCAGATAAGTGTCCACCTTGAGGCTGTTGCTACATGCCCCTAATGCCATGTAATGACTGTTGGCTGAAGATTATGAAACCACAAAAGGCTCATCAGGGAGTTTGTTGCACTTTCTCTTGAAGAATTAAGAGCGAGTCCATTTTATAGGACTTGATTTGTTTCCCGGTTCTGCCTCTGTATTTGTCTTCGTCTCCCTTTCTTTCTCTCTCGTTCTCTCGTCTTCCTCATGAACTCACCATCTCCCCTTTTTTCTCATTCATTTGTTCTGTTCTCTGTAGTCCCCTGCCCCTCTCTCCCTCTTTCTTTTTATTTCTCCGGCTCTTCCACTATATCTAATTCCACTTAAGTCATCACTGTGAGAGAGACAAAGGCCAAGCCTGACAGGAATGCGACATGATAGATTTGCAGGGTATGAAAAGAAAGAGTGAAACAGAGAGAGTGAGTGAGTGAATGAGAGGTAAGAATGGAGGGAGAGAGAGTGCTACAGAGAGAGAGAGTGATGGGGTGAGGTTGGAACAGGATAATAAAAAGGATGGGGTTGGGGGGGAAGAGATTGGAACGGTGCCAATGTCTGTGTTTAGTTGGAGGCTTCCGGTGCTTTCTGCCAGAGAGTCCTGCAGGCTTTGGGGCCAGAGCAGAGGTGTCAGTCTGCCTCAGTCCATCCGCCACTGATCTCTCTGTACGGCAGGTCCACAACCAGCACCCCCATAGATGGACAACACCGCCTCAGGACAAGAACCCAGAACACAACAGAACCCACAGAGAGTCACCCAATGGTATGTGGATGAGGAAAAGCTCAGAAACAGAAACACACAATGGCTTCAGGTTGAAAAGTCTTTGACAGAGACCACTGTTTCGGAACAAGAACTCATAAATCTCCTGGAGGTCTGAGGTGTCTCTCAAACCCTCTCAAACTAACTAAAGGAACCGTTCTACTTCTGGCAGGCCCCATTCCCCAATGGAACCACCTCTAGATCCCTGCCTGACCTAGGTTCTGTGAGGTTCTCTTGATCTGTAGCCAGTAAAGGAATGCTTAGTGTTTTAGTATGCCTGAAAGCTCACAGAGTATGTACGGTATATTCAAAACCAAGGATTTATTGATAGTTTGTGCATGTAGTAGTGTGTGCGTGTAGTAGTGTGTGCGTGTAGTAGTGTGTGCGTGTAGTAGTGTGTGTGTGTAGTAGTGTGTTCGTGTAGTAGTGTGTGTGTTCGTGTAGTAGTGTGTGCGTGTAGTAGTGTGTGCGTGTAGTAGTGTGGTCGTGTAGTAGTGTGGTCATGTAGTAGTGTATGCGTGTAGTAGTGTGGTCATGTAGTAGTGTGTGCGTGTAGTAGTGTGTGTGTTCGTGTAGTAGTGTGGTCGTGTAGTAGTGTGTGCGTGTAGTAGTGTGTGCGTGTAGTGTGTGTGTGTGTGTGTAGTGTGTGTGTGTGTGTGTGTAGTAGTGTGTGCGTGTAGTAGTGTGTGCGTGTAGTAGTGTGTGCGTGTAGTAGTGTGGTCATGTAGTAGTGTGTGCGTGTAGTAGTGTGTTCGTGGTTGTGTTGCACAGGTGTAAAAGTTCTAGTGGAAGTTTAGGTGAGTGTCAGGACTGCTCAGGTGTGTACTGCAGGTACTGTTCATTAGACTGGGTTCCACAGTGGGACTGTCCCCTTCCTGTCTGCCTGACTTTCGTTTGGATGGCCCCATTCTGTCTTAGACCAGACTTCCCTTTACCTACCTACACACACACGAACACACACGCGCGCACACACACACGCGCACACACACGCGCACACACACACCTACACACATTCGGTCACACCCACTCTACCCAAAGCCTCACTCACAGAGTTTTAAAGCAACATTGATAAACGCACGCAACCTTTAGTGAGCGTCCCTGGACACCTAACCCAGCCTCTCTGACCCAGTGCAATGACGCATCTGATACTCTCCTCTCCTGTTCCGGCTTACTGGAGAAGGCCGAGAGGGAGGAGATGAGACGAGACGAAGAGAGAAGAGAAGAGAAGAGAGGAAGGAGATTAGTCGTTAGCTCCTGGGGCCAGTAACTTCCTCCTCTGTTGTAGTTTTTGAGGGATGTGACCCACAAATGTCCACTGAGGCCCCGACTTTAAAGTTTAACAGTCCTTACTTACTCTTACTTACTTTCTTCCTTTTATTCCCTTTCTGTTCGTCAGTCTGGTTCTGCCTTTCTACATATCCACATGTGGCCCCGCCTTTTATTTTTCACTATGGTTGGCCTTCCTCTTCGTCTTTTTGCGTTTGTTATATTTGTCCGTCTCGCTGTTTGTTTGAACTCTGCATGTCTTTCTAGTCTTATTTTCTCTCTTCTTCAGCCTTCCTCCCTTCTGCTCTCCTTTTCTCTCGCCCCCACCCGTATTTCACATTGAAGTCTCTCTTTTCATTCATTTCATTCGTCCTGTCTCCAGCTGCTTTGTAAGTGACTGTGTGTTTGTGTGCGTTTGGCGTGTTTGTGTGTTTGTTTGTGTGTGTGTGTGTGTGTGTGTGTGTGTGTGTGTGTGTGTGTGTGTGTGTGTGTGTGTGTGTGTTCTTCTGTACAGCTTCAACAGTTCTGTCCCTGTTGTTGTTTCCATCCATCCATCCATACATCCATCCATACATCCATACATACATACATATTCTGAGCATATGTGCTGTATGCTGCACACTGTGTATGCATAACACATGCACAAAGATGGAGAAAGAGAAAGACAGCGAGGCAGACAACAGAGGAGAGGAAGATAAACAGAAAGACTTGTAAAATAGGGACAAGACAGCCCTAACTGGGATGAAGAACAGGAGGAGGAGAAAACCGAAAGTCAACGTGAAGGCACAGAAGGAGAGGGGAAAGACGTATTGCGTTGGAGCACACACATTTCAGCCCCTGGGCTGATGAATGGAAGTGCGTTTTCTCTGCTCGGCTTTGTAAATTGACTGAGTGATTGGAGGAATCTCCTAGCAGTGCTCTTTATTAGTTATGTCAGGCTGACTGATTCCTCTGCTTCCTCTGCGCTCACACTCACCCTCTCTCTCTCTCTATCTCTCTCTCTTTATCTCTCTCTCTCTCTCTCTCTCTCTCTCTCTCTCTCTCCCTCTCCCTCTGTATCTCTCTTTCTTTCTCTCTCTCTCTCTCTCGCTCTCGCTCTCGCATTTGCGCCTTCCTCAGCACCCACCAGCTAGCAGCCTCCTCCTCCAGCCTGCCATATTTGCACAGGGAAATATTAAAACTTAATGCAGTTACCTAAGAGTGAGTGAGAGAGATGGGGAAAGGGAGCGGGGGCGTGTATTGGTATGGAGGGGACGTAAAGGGAATGTATGTATCTCACCGTGTCACTGGGTATAAGAGTAGCTACTCATCTGAGGAGAGTGGCTGGGGGAATCTGGGGGGGGAGTGAGCTGTTATCTGGCAACCCATAGTTATCTGGCAACCCGTAGGGAGAAAAAAAAAAGAGCTGCCTTCGCCTTCGCTTTCCTCTCCAGTATGTCTGCCTTTTGTTGCTGGGCCAGAGAAAGGATATGATGTTGTAGGGACTGGATGAATGGGTGTGTGTGCGTGTGGTTGTGCGTGTGTTGGCGCGTGTGTGGGCGTGTGTGCGTGCGTGTGCGTGCGTGTGCGCGCGTGCGTGTGCGTGCGTGTGCGTGCGTGTGTGTGCGTGTGTGTGTGTGTGTGTGTGTGTGTGTGTGTGTGTGTGTGTTTATGAATGCAGGACTGGTTGTCCTGAGTGGATAAACAGATGGATGGTCCCTGCGCTGATGAGGTACATATGTGTGTCAGAAAGGGAGTGCCATAAAAAGGTATGTGTGTGAGCGAGAGAGAGAGGGAGATAGACACACACGCAGACAGGGTGCATGCATGCTTGTGTGCTTCTCTGTGTGTGTGTGTGTGTGTGTGTGTATGGAGAGTAGGATGCGCAGGATTCCCCCGTCTTTCTTAATTGGCAACATTAACCATCTTGTGTCATGTTTGGTGAAATCTCTTCAGACAGCATCAATATAAGGCTTAGATGAACATCCCTGAGGCTGTTTCAAAATGGCGGATCTCCTGTAGTACAGCTGACTCCATACAGGCTCTGTATGTGTACCATTGACACCAGTCTCAATAATTTATCAGCTACTTTACAGTTACATCGTGCTATACATTTATCATATATCACATATATCATCACTATGTTTGGGTACTGAACCCACGACCTTGTTTTTGATCAGTCGAGCAACAGGTGCACACGTGACTGCGGTAAGAATGCGGTGAAGCTAGTGAACTATTCGTTTGATGACTGTGGCCTCCTCCTTCCCTTGATCCTCTTGTGTTCGCACCTGCCAGCTGACTCTCAGCGGCCCGTGTCAAGGCACAGCCACAGGACTGGCCCCAGATCGCAGTCACTCACCAGCTGCTTGGCCGAATGTCATAACCCGACGCGCGATAAAAGACTTGAGATGAGATGACGAGCTAAGCTAGCGGCGTTCTTGTGTATGTTCGCAGCGCACTTTCTTGGCCCCGTGCCATCTAGTTTTCTCCTACTCTCCGGTGTGGTCAAGGCGTCGGCGCTAAGTGCTCTTGCTAGTCTCTCTGTATTGATCCTTTTCATTAGTGGACTGAATGCACCGTTTTGTTCCCGTCTGCTTTTGGCCCCTGTGGGTTCCTCTAGTTGGTATAACGACGGAGAGGAAGTGGAAACGATTCACGCCGGGAAGGCTCTGCACCGAGTTCAGCTGACTTTGAAAAGCGGCGCTTGTTTTCAGTCGTTCGTTTTCTATTTGGATATTTGCCTTCCAGCTGAAGGGATTTTCTACAGTCGTCGGTCACCTTTCTGTCTACCGACCCCCAAACCTGCAGCCGTCCATTAATCTGATCTGATCACTGTGGTGCTGAAGCAGAAGGTGCCGCGGTGATGAGATGTTAGATTGTTTTGTGCTGTATGGACACTGCCCGTTGTAGAGATAGTGAGATGAATGTGGATGGGAGAGCGAGAGGAGGATGAGAGAGAGACCATTGCGGATTGGACTGGATACAGCTGTCGGGTTCATAACCACGGCTTCCGCTGAGAGACACGGCCACTGAGGCGTCAGCAATAACGCAGCCGCAACACCACAAATACCCAGACCAATAAATGCACATCCACCTCATAAAGGGTCCTTTATTATATCCATGGGAATGCCTTGAACATACACACCCACGCACACACATGCTCTATTTCAAAGAAACATTCTTCCTTGAGCCTCCATTCTTTTTTCTACTGGATAATCGCCTTATTAACTTTAAATTAAAAGAAAGGAAGGTGTGAGCTGGAGTCAGTCCCCCCGCGGAGGAGCCCCTTTATGGGGTTATCGATAGACTGCAACCCCTGGGAGTGATGGCCTATAGGCTGTGTGTATCAATGTTAGGTGTGGCAAAGGGTTGAGGTGAGATGAGATGAGATGAGGCTGTTGGTGAGGCTGTTGGTTAATTCTGCATGCGTGCACTTGTGTGTGTGTGTGTGTGTCTGTGTCTGTGTACGTGTGTGTGTGCGCGTACGTGTGCGTGTGTGTGTGTGTGTGTGCACGCTCATCATTAGCGAGGAGTCTGAGCAGGGCCAGGAAAGTGAGCAATCAGCACAGTGTCCACGCACCCACAGAGACTGACAATTAAGCCGCCGCTTCAGTGCACAGCTGCATCTCATTTGGTGTGTGTGTGTGTATGTGTGTGTGTGCATGCGCATGACTGCCTTCATGTGGCTTGTGTACGTGTGTGAGTGTGGGGAGTGATTCTGTATGCTTGCCTGTATATTTTCATGCGTGGGTGGATTTCTCTTGCATGCCTATGTGTATGTGTGTGTGTGCGCACACACATTTGTGGATCCTATGCATAAGTGTTCTATATTCCTGGCTGTGTGTGTGTGCATGGGTGTGATGCTGGTTGGCGGTTGCATGCATCTACTGTACCTATGAAGCCCTCATCCCCTGCTGCCTTGCTGTCTCGGTCTCCAGTGTTGCGTGTTCAAACCTGTTATGACTCATTCCGGAATCCTCGGATAACAGCTGACTTTAAAGGAAGTGAATTCCTCATCCCCATCATCTGACATACCCAACATCAAGTGTATTTTTCTACCCGGGAATCCGTTTTTTCCCCGGCGCGTCTGCTTTAGAGCACACCACTTTATTTCTGCATCAGTGTCCGTGTCTTTTTTTCTTTTTTTTCTTTTCTTTTCCTCGCAATCTAATGCCATATTTGGGGAAAAGAGGCTGGTGGAAACCGATTCGGGCCAGTTCACTCCCGGTTGTCATAGCCTCTGCTCACAGTGGAAAAAAAGGGACTGTTGTTCCCTAAGCAGCATTAACATCAGTCGCTGGCGGTGGTGTTTTTACCATAATGGACAGATATTGCCTCTCCACAGTCCCCTAGTTGTGCTGGTGGCTGGGCCGTGAGTTAGGGGCTGTGTGAGCAGTTTGCCCTAAGTACACAAAGACCTGCCACACTAGTTTTGTTATCCACGCTCTCCTGTTTTCGCTTCTGACAAGCCACGCGTCAAAAGCTGCTGATGCAGCGCGTGGCACAATCACACCGTTTTACACACACTGCTCAATCATACCCTTTCTATAAAACACACACACACGCGCACACACACACACACACTGCTGAATAGTGCCATTTCTCTTAAACACACACATACACACACACACACATATATATAGAGAGAGCTCAATCATACTGTTTTCCATCCAACAGCAAACCGCACTGTCTGGAGACTGCAGTGCCTCTCAAGGCGTCGTGTCATCTACGTGCCCGATCACCCTATTCCACAGGGGCACATGAGAGAGAGACAAAAACACACGGACTCAGGAGTGTGATGCTCTCCACACCATGGTGGTGATGATGGAGTGACTGGCCGATGCCAGATACTACTGTGTGTCTTACCGTCACATCTCAGACTGAAGTCCCCACTGACTAATGACACCTGAATGAGTTGGTGTTCAGATGTCTGTGTTCCTGAAAGCCGACCCACGGCTCTGAAACACAAGCCACACACACACACACACACACACACACACACACACACACACACACACACACACACACACACACACACACTTTGTTTTGTCTGTAACATAAGTGACCTCAGACGAGCTCTGCAACAGATGAAGGCATGCCACAGAGGGGCAGGAACCCAAACAAAAACAAACCCCATCAGATGCAGAGCGGATATTTTCTCTTTGTTTTTGCGTTGTTGCGTCTCGTTCGGTCCAAAACCCCGGTGTTCCTCGGATGACATGATAACCAGCGAAGCTAAAACCCTTAAACAAACACTCCTTCCATCAGTGCTTCTGCTCCATAATCATGTGTGGTGGGTCTGCCCTCTTCCTCCTCTATGCTCATGTGTGGTGGGTCTGCCCTCCTCCTCCTCCTCCTCCTCTATGCTCCGCTGCAGTTGGAGTTGATGTTTCGAACGCCTTTAATGGCGATGAAAAGGTGCTCTCCCAAGTGCTCGTAAGAGACCGCTAAATGGAACATGGCTGAACAGGACCTTTTGAGCAGAGCAAAAGGCCAGAGACGCTAATTGGCCTATGCCACCACACAGCTGAGGGGCAAGATTAGAACTGTGGTGATGATGACGGTTATGATCACGGCACTGGATGAAGATGGTGATGTTGGTGATTATAATGGCTATCGGTATTGACAGTGTGAAGAACTGTGATGGCCTTGGCGATTTGCTTTAATAGTGATGACGGGTGTTAGGCATTAATGACTGTGGTAATGTTTGTATGGATGACTGTCATTATGAAGATTACAGTGATGGTGACTGAAGGAAGAAGAGAGATCCAGACCCAATGCACTGACTCACAGATACACAGACATGCTTGTTGTCCAGAGGGACTGTGGCATAGGGATCTAGGTATAGCTTCTGTCCGTCAGATTGTGATGTGCGAAAATATGAGTGTTCAAAGTGGCTGCGTTAGTGCACTGCCAGCACTACATGTCATTTGGCCCTCTAGCTCACTGCCTATAAATAGACTGCCGCTCCCGCTCGGCACTCCCTGCTGGTAGAGCACCACAGCTCCACCATGTGGTTGTAAGCAGAACTACAAATTCGTTTTTTTTTCTTTTTCTTCCTTACACACCCACACACTCCCTTTGTCTGTCTCTCTCTCTCTCTCTCTCTCTCTCTCCCCCTCTCACTTAGACACACACACCCACACATATATGTGTGTGTATATATGTGTATGTATGTACAGTAGTGGCCAAAATTATTAGAACACCTCACAGATCTGAAAAAACATGATTTAATTTCAGAATGTTCATGAAACATGCAGATGGTTGCTCTGAGCATGACAAATATCAGATGAAGTAAGTCCGACTGTTTTTATCCACTTTTAACTATAATATTAGGTATGTCCACCTTTTGCAGCAATTACAGCAGCACATCTCTCTAGCATAGTGTCAATATATTTCCTGAAAACTTCAACACTAATGTTATCCCATGCCTTCTCCAACTCAAGCCAAAGGCTTTCCTTTGAATGTACAATAGATCTGTCAAGTTTATTTTCCAACTCGCCCCAAATCTGGTCGATGGGGTTGAGGTCCGGACTTTGAGGGGGCCAGTCCATTATTTTCAATGTTCCAGCAGATTCCTTCTGTTGCAGGTAGTTCCGGCATTAGTTAGAAGAATGTTTAGGGTCATTGTCCTCTTAGAAAATAAATCCAGGCCCAATAAGACGACTCCAAGATGGTACTCCGTGCCTCACCAGAATGTTGTGGTACACTTTCTTATCCATGAATCCATGAATTTTCACTAAGTCACCTGTTCCTGAGGCTGAAATGGCACCCCACACCATAATACTACCCCCTCCGTGTTTAACTGTTGGCTAGAGACACTCATTTTCATATCTCCCCCCTCCCTCCGTCGAACATACACGCTTCACTTGTTGGCAAACCGTTCAAACTTGGACTCATCAGTCCACAACACTTTATACCAATCTTACTTACAATCCATTTCTTGTGTTCTTTTGCTAATTTCAGGCGTTCCACTCTATTTTGCTTTTTCAGTAATGGTTTCTTTGCTACTATTCCACCAACAAGTCCTTTTCTCCCAGTTTCCGACGCACAGTTCTTGAAGACACTTTTGCACCATTAGTCATTGTGGTGTTGATCTCGTCACGCAGTTCTCGTGAGGTCTTTCTTCTGTCCTTAAGACTGAGAATTTTAAGATCCTTCACTTGTCTGTCTGAAAGACAGTTCTGGTGTGAATTGGTGGCATCATGGCGCTTTAAAGTGTAGTTAACAGTGCTTGGACTGCATTTCAAGGCCTTGGCTATGCGGCGTTAACTCCAGCCAGCATCAAAAAGGGCCTTTATTCGAACCTGTTGCTCACTCATTAGCTCTTTCTTCACCTTAGCCATGTTCAAAGAGCAACGTGTGCTTCGAGGCTTTGAATTTATACCAATTGGTGGTGTGGCCTCAGTGACAAAACTCTGATGTTACCAATCACTTAATGAGCGTGATAGGCCTTATACATTCAAAATAATCACACAGCTGTGTCCTAAGATTCTCGCATCACCATCAATTCAACCACGATCACACCTTACAATGATCATACAAGTAATTTGGCTTCTTCTGTGAAGGAACATGATTGTGTGACATTGAGAGTGAAATAGGCCTAACTTGATTTTTGTAAGGAAAATGACCTAAATCTCCTTAAGATGGCTCTATTCTATGGTTTATAGAGCATAATGATGACTTTGTAGATATTTCATTAGTTTTATGGGTATTTTAATGGCCAATTCAACTGAAACCTTAAATATGCCAAGTGTTCTAATAATTTTGGCCACCACTGTATGTATGTATATAAACATATACACATATACACACGTGCACATGCATACGGCACATTACACAATACATACAGACAGGCGCACCAAGCAATGGGGTCATACTCTCACAGATCTCATATATGATGACACATTTGAAGTTCCCACGGTTGTTTTCTGTGTTTGTTGAAATAGACTACAGCGAAAGTTTCATGCCCTTTCTGGACATGAGTGTCTGTGGTGTGTGCAAACTCACCCAGTAGCTGTTCTGTGTGGTAGGTCGGCTCTAAGTGTCTACTGATATTGATTCGCGGTCAACCTGCTCAGTGTGTGAGTGAGAGAAAGAAAGTTGAAATGAGTGTGGTACCCAGTGGTACTGAGATCAGGCTCACTCATGAAATATGTCGCTCTTTCACTCAAGGGAGGCTGTGCATGCCCTGTCCCTTTTATGAATTCAGTGTGCTGTGTTTCCAGTCATAGGTCTAGGTCACCTATTGAGATTGATGTTTTTCATTTGGAGCCGAGTTGCACTCAGTTACACTGGAGCCCCATATCTGGGTGGCTAATCGATTGGTTTTTGAAGGCAGTTCATGCCCAGTCCATACACCACTCCCCTGCCTGCCTGCCAGCCGGCCTAGCTAATTACTCACAGGGCACCAGGTCACAGCCCAGAGAGCGCCGGCTCGGGCTCGGATACGGCCAGGATCTGGCCCACATCAGGGCTGTGATGTTGCATCCTGGTGTGGTACAGAACTGATCCTACTGTGGGACAGATCCAGTCCTGATGTGTCACAGATCCAGACCTGATCGAAAGTGGATCTAGGCCCGACACCGATCCAGTTTAGAATCGGAGTGGCAAAATCTTTGTCTCTCTGTCTTTCTCCTTTCCTCATGAAAGACTGCTTTGTGTATGTGATGCACACATCTGAGCAGGCGCTTTCCCCCACCACACACACACACACACACACACACACACACACACACACACACACACACACACATAAAACCACACAATAGCTGAAAATGATGCATGCATAAAGCATTGTCTTTCTGTCCCTGTAGTGCATGTCAGCAACTTATACATGACCTACCAATATGGTTTATGGCCTACGCTCACTTTGGTCTTTAAAAGTGTGAGTGTGTATGTGTTTCCCCTTACAGGGTTTCAGGGGAGAAGACTTTGTTTAGGGTAGCAGTGTTAGTTCGTGGTTAGTGTGTTATTCTTAACACTCCAGGGTGAGAACGAGGCTGTTTTTTGATCAGAGCTTTGTCAGCTTGTGGTGTCACTGTGGCCAAGATATATGTGTGCATATGTGTGCATATGTGTTCTTTGTGTGTCTGTGTGTCTTTGTGTGTGTTCTTTGTCTGTAGGTACATGTCTGTGTGTGCTTGTCTAAATGTTGATATTTTATCATCCGTCTGTTCGTATGACTACACAGGTGCGTCTTTACATACTGTGCAGCCATCTGCACTGTCCTTCACACACACACCCAGTATCCAGCCGAAAGATCCATGCTCTCTCCTCCTCCTCCTCCTCCTCCTCCTCTTCCTCTCCCTTCTCTCTCTTTCCTCTGTCACACCTGCCTGTACCTGCGCAGGAACGGTGCATCAACCCCAGTACTGATGTATTTTTCATCAAGGTCATCCTTCTCTCCAAGCAAGGGTGTATTTTTAGAGTTGCTCCCCCTACACACACACACACACACACACACACACACACACACACCACCACTGCACCTCCCTCTTCTCATTCATATTTGAGGGAGTCTTTCTGCCACCGACGGAGGCCTGGGTTATTAGGTTATGAGTGCCTCGTCTCTGAGTGGCGAAAACAAGGAAATTCCACCAGCTGATGGAAAATTTGATTAAGTTAGACTGTAATGACCTTCTGAAGGTCGCGCAAAGATGTGGTGGCAAATAGCGGGCAAACGGCACAGGGTGTGTGTGAAGGGAAGGGTGGGAGGCCTCGTTCACTCCTACCCAATCCATTGCGGTGGCTCAGTGTAGACAAATTGAGTTTGCTAAAGAGTCATCGAACGACACAAAGGTTTCAAGGCTGAGCTAACGCTCCAGTTAATGAATCACGTGAAATTATGCAGGAGTCGTGGTGGATGGCATGAACGTCTTTATTCAAGCAGAGAGACAGATGAGGAATGCCTGTTCATCCCTAATGAAATGTGTTCCATTACGCCACAACTAACCACCATGTCTCTTTATCTGCCCCTTCTCTTCTTTCTCTTGTCTCTCTTTTCTTTGTTCTGTTTCTCTTGTCTCTCTCTTTCTCTCTCTTTCTCTCTCTCTCTCTCTCTCTCTCTCTCTCTCTCTCTCTCACTCTCTCTTTCTGCAGATCTCAAAAGGGAAGCCAGTATCTGTCACATGCTCAAGCACCCTCACATTGTGGAGCTCTTGGAAACCTACAGTTCAGATGGCATGCTTTACATGGTCTTCGAGTTGTAAGTATCACCCTCTCTGCCCCGTGACCCGTGACCCGTCCTCTGTTCTGCCACACTCTGTGCTCACCTAATGCTTTGGGGGGGTCAGCCTCCGTCAACTTCACTCATACGCTTTAACCTTGTGATGGAAACGGAGGTGTTCACCCTTCAGTCACCCCGCTCTTGCCGGAAGGCTTTTGCAGCTTAGCTGTGGTTGGGCCCCCAAACCACAAAGTGTCATCAGCCCTCTGAGCAAAAAAAAAAAAAGCAACACTCACTAAGTGCGCCATTGGTACTAAGCCCTGGTACACGTAGTGTGAAGCCCAGTCATAGTGTTTTCCTGTCATCAGTGAAGGTTTGTTTGGGTTTCTTATATAATAACAAGTTGATACAGAGCTGACCCTTTTTGAACTTGCTTAATGGTTTAGGAAGTGGGTTGTGTAGGAGGCATTGATAGGGTAGATGGTCCCTGTATTCCTAACTTTGGGATCCCCATATTAATGGCGCCGTTAATTGTCTGAAGCCCATGGTCCGCGGAGCCCCAGCTGAGCCCAGTGGCTCGTAGCGTGAAGCCCAGTGAGGGGACTCAGAGGGGCCTCCTCACGGGCAGCCAGGCCCACAGTGGTCACATGACTCCATGTGACGGCCCAAACAAATCTCTGCGGTGTGTTTGTGGTTGGGGCCCGGGTTCGCTTTTACCCGATTTGCCGTGCAGTTGAGCAAGTTAGAAATAATTGAAGTGACAATTTTTAATGGGATTGCTCACCTCCTATCCCCCTCCCGGAAAAAAGCTGGGCCCCGGCCAATTTTTTTAGGGACCTCGGTTAAAGTCAGCAGTGAATGTCAAAGAGCATTCATCTGTATTGATTCCTCCTCATTTAAATTAATCGCCTGCCCTCAGCTCTCCTCCTCTCTCTCTCTCTCTCTCCCTCCCTCTCTTTATTTCTCTCTCCCTCTGCTTTTCTCCCTTTTATTATAGCTTTTCCCACAAGATGCCCCCTATTCCTCAGACACTCTTATCTAACATGTGTCGTAATCAGCTGGCTTACAAGTGGTGATGCAAGGTTGGAAGAAAAGGCAGTAATCAGGCTTCCTAGTTGGTAATCCTCTAGCTTGTTGAGCAGTGGTTTTGGTGTCTGAAAGCTATCACTGTGCGTGCCATTCTTGGGCTTGGATGTACGCAAACCTGCATAATGCACTCTAGGGGTTATATGTTTTTGGTTGGACGTTGCATAAAACGTATATGATGAAGGTCTGTGCCATGCAAGCTTCATCTCAGTCATGTAAGCCATGGTGGTGATTGGTTTCTCTTGTTCTCTGAATGATAGAGGTTGTCTGTTGTGGCGGCTTCAACGTTCAGAGGAACATATAACCATAAAGCCACAAGTGCTTATTAGAGTCAGGAGCTTCAAATGGCTAATTTAAAATAGATTATAGGATGCCACGGCTTGTTGTGTGGTTAATTCGAGGTCAGAGTTGGACACTTGTCCTTGTTTTTGGAGGGTTTGTTTGGTGGATCTCTGGGTTTGTAGGATCACACAGATCAGGGAGGTTATCACAAGTGCCATCAGACAATGACAGGCACTGAGGAATGTCTGATTCTACAGTCATTTTGTACAAAAACTGAAACTTAAACTGCAGAAACAGTTATTTAAACTTAAACAGTTATTTTCTACAGTTTCTTTGCAGTCATTGAGGTCAACAGACACAGGTTTATCTCTGTAAGGATCCTTTCCATGTTGTTGGACACTTATAATTACATTATGAGCCTGTCTGTTTAATTTGACGCTGATGTATAGCTATTTTGTGGTTGCTTGGTATAGCGACTTAACTCAAAACTGGACAGATTTCAATCGTTTTTTGTAAAGAATTGGACCTAAAAAGATGGGGTAAAAAGATTATAAAATCCTGAAGTTTCCCTTTAAGGGCAAGCTTAGAATTTCCCTAGAACAATCCTTTTACTGTATCATCCGTGAAAACCCTCTTTACGTTTATTATGTAAGAGCCGACATAGATACACTGAACTCACTTCATTGTTTAGGAATTTGGTTGTATAGGAAGGCTTGATATGTAGGGTAGATTCTTCTTTCATTCATAAACCTGGAGTCCTTCATGGCCTGCCCCCCTTCGAGGTTAGGAAGCTTTGAGAACCGGTTCTTAGCCAAACACCCAAAGAAGTATTTTTGCTTGTATGAGCCCAGTCTCGAGGCGAAAGAAGACAATGAGTCTTCGAAAACATTTATTTATATTGGTGAGGATCTCCTCTGAGCTTCATCCCCTCTGAAACACCCCCATTTAATTTATTTATTATTCAGTCTACTTTTGTTACCCAGGGAAGGTTTTGCCTCGGTAAACAGGCAAACAAAAATATTAGCTGAGCATCTTGTGGTCTCTCCAGAGTGTGTCTGCCCATCCAGGGTGTCGACTGCAAATATGGATAGTCTTTGAACTCTAACCGAAATGCTGAGGCCCCCTCGCCCACAGATACTGGTCTTGGAAGCAAATGAAAGGCTTGCAGGCATTTGAAGCTAACTGATCAAGTTGGCCTACTTCAGATTCCAAGATGGGTCATTTCAACCAGATGGTTTATTGGGAATGGATAAACAGTTTAAGTAGAAATATTTTTGAGTGGTGGAAATCTCATTGTTGGGTTGTCTTCATTCATTTACGGCTCCTGTGGAATTTCCTTGTTCCCTTTTGTAAATGATTATGACTCCCCCTCCTCTCATTATACACACTAAAAGCACTAAAAGCTCACTCAATGAGACTTTACTCAACACTAAAAGCTCACTCAATGAGACTTTAGTCAACACTAAAAGCTCACTTAATGAGACTCACAGCCAAAGTCTGTCCACTTGTCTGCCACTGATAAGTTCACCTCTATACAGGCCTCCTTAGTTTATGTATGTCTCAGCACAACTTGAGGATGTCAAATACCTAAAAACCAAACTTTGACAAAAATGTCTAATTCCAGTCATTAGGTACTTCAGATCCTTTTAACTGTGTTTCTCTTGACCCCAGCATGGATGGAGCCGACTTATGTTTCGAGATCGTTAAGAGAGCGGATGCTGGCTTTGTCTACAGTGAAGCAGTCGCCAGGTAAGTCGGCACTCTTATTTTATTTAAAAACTGTTAAAAGTATTTTCTGAATTTTCATTCCACAAAAAAAAATAACATGAGAATGTCCCGTCCCCCCTGTGCTCGTAAGTGAAGCCTCTAAAAAACTCTAAAAGTTGTAGGATGCCTCCAGCGGGGGTTTTCTCAGAATGCTCAGGGAATTCCGGCGTTTGTCTCATATAGCGCTACGAGACCCTTACCACAACATGGACTCTCCAAGTGAATCCAGTTGCAATTTGCAACGTGTTTTTGTAATAGGGTATAGCGAAACACATCCAGGGTTACTCATGAGTGGCTCTTCTTCCTCCAAACAGTATTGCAGGGACTACTCAGATGGAAGTGTTAATCTTGTTAGCTGATAGCTGAGTAGCTCGTGCCCCTGTGTGTTCCAGGTGTCTCTTCAGGCAAGAGAACAAACCCTGGGCCTTCATTCAGTTCCGCTCCTAAATGCTAAATACATCAATCAGCTCTGTTTGAGTAGCTCTTAAACAGCTGCATGGCAAGCTGCTCAAACCAGCCAAACGGTCATTTATCGTTTTTCTCGAAGCGCATGACACAGCTTGCCCCTCCAACAATATGGTCTCTTACTGGAGACCGTAAAACAGAGTCGTTACGCAGAGTCATGCCCAGGATCACTTCTCTTCGATACGGATTAGGTCATTTATTGTCTTTTTTCCCCCCCTCCAAGGTCAGGGTGGGTAGCTATTGGTAGCTCAATGATGCTATTTGTGTCAGGGTTATTTGTGGTAGCAAATCTGTATTCCCACGTGTGTTCATGTTCACATTTTAGACACGCTAGTTTCTCCTCATTGCCCAAATGCAGTCCATCATCTGTATCGGCAGGCATCGGTGGTGAAAAGACCCCCTCGTATAGGCCTCCTGAGATTAAATGGAATATAGGAAGGGGCCGTATCATCAGCATAGTTCCGCGAAGCAGCAGCCATCAGATACAACAGAGGGGTGGCATTTTCTGCTAACCTGTGATAACTTTCTCTCTCTCTCTCTCTCTCTCTCTCTCTCTCTCTCTCTCTTTTTTCTCTCTCTCTCTCTCTCGCTTCCCTCTCTCTACCTCGCTGTGTCCCCTGCTCTCTTTTCCTCCCTCTCATTTATCTCTCTCTCTCTCTACCTCCCTCTCTCTTTTCCCTGCAGTCACTACATGAGACAAATTCTTGAGGCGCTGCGCTATTGCCATGACAACAACGTCATTCATCGAGATGTAAAGGTAGGTTGACTGGCATATGCCAAGAGAAGGAGAGTGAGAGAGAGACGCTCTGGTGATGTGAAGTTTGGTATAAGCTTGGTATTTTTGGTTGTGTGTGTGTGTGTGTGTGTGTGTGTGTGTGTGTGTGTGTGTGTGTGTGTGTGTGTGTGTGTGTGTGTGTGTGTGTGTGTGTGTGTGTGTGTGTGTCGGAGATACTGTGGATGTGTGTGTTTGTGTATATGTTTTTATAAACAAAATGGTACCAGGGACTGAGGTGTGTGTCAGTGTGTGTATTGACTTGTATATTCCTGTATAACACAACATTTCCTGTACAGGTGTACTCTGTATGGTGTTTTTGTGTAAACACAACAGTGTCTGTACACATTGGCAGCACTTGACTTGACCTTGAACTCTGTTGTTGTTGTGGTGCTTCCTTCTTCGGGCCCTCTCTCACTCCCTACACACACACACACACACACACACACACACACACACACACACACACACACACACACACACACTGTGCACTGCAAGGCCTGAACATCGGCTCCACTCCCCCCTATAAATAAATGAACAGCTCTGTCCTTCCGCCCCTCAATATTTCATGGGTCTCTCTCTCTTTCTTTCTGGACTCTGGCTCTGGCCTCTAGCTGTGGGATGCTGACAGGTAGCCTGTTATAAGCGTGTGGCCGGAGAAAGGTCACTGAGTCGCTCTGTATTGTCCTCCAGGGAACACAGCCTTTGCAAGCTCTCTCTTTCTCTCTCTCTCTTTCTTTCTCTCTCTCTCTCTCTCTCTCTTTCCCTTGCAGTCCTTTTTCTATCCTGCTTGGTTATTTTAAAGGCACTGACTACGGCTACGGACCCGGAACTATAGTTAGTGCTCTACTGCTACGGAATTAGGTTCCATACAACAGTTAGAATATTATTGGGTCCGGAATGGTTTTTCTGTGTATATATCTACTTTTGCCACGGATACATTTTCTATAGATTTCTTTCCATATTATGATTTATTCCCATTCCGTAGCATTAAGGAGCGTGGTGTTCATGCATTTATTAAAGGTAAAGGTAAAAGATTAAAGGTTTCGTTCCGAAGCAACTGAAATTGACCCAATCGAACCCAAGCCGACTGCTTGTACCTACTTGGGCATTAATTGTAAGTGGCCATAGCAATAGAACCAATCGTATTGCCTTATAGCAATAGTCACTTGGTATTTCCAATCTGACCTTCAAGGGACTGTAAAGATGTATTTGTTATCACATGAATAGATAGTTGCATAACACATGGCAATGTTTGCACACCCACTAAATGGGTATTTGAGTAATGACTACAAGTCGGTTTGCATTCTGTGGAAGGATGACTAACTCGTTTAAAATAGCCAGGAGGAAGTGTGTATACGCCATCTTCGTCAGTGTAAGGTGAGAGTTCCGGTAGATTAGTTCCTGTGTTGCATTAGAAAGAGTCTGTATATTTTGTTGCTGGTATGTATTGGTGGATCGTTTCAGTTGTAACCCTTCCTTTTACTTCAGCTCACATTGAATAAAGTTGTCTAATAAACAAACAAACAAAAAGATAAATAAAAAAACAATGTGATGTTTGAAGACCTGGGAGGCAAAACGAGTAGTTTCCCACAAATCCTGACCTGGAACCATCACACAATCTGTTTGCATGTTAACCAAGGTGCCGGGGACTGCAACTGAGAGCAGAGCAGGACAAGGATGTGTGAAAGTCTAGGATCATCTTTCACAATCGGAGTTTCAGTAGCAGCAGTCAGCAGCAGTTGGTTGAGATCAGATACTTTAGTTTACTAGTTGCTGTTAATTTTATGAAATATCATTGGTTATTTGTATGCTGTAAGTGAGAAACTGGAGAGCGGTCATGTCAGGAAGAGACCTCAGTGGCGTGAGGAGTGAGAACAGCCTCTGTGTGCATCATGTGGTGCAGGTACAGCTCTGTGCTGATGGTGCATTGGACAGAGAGACAGAGACAGAGACAGAGAGAGAGAGAGAGAGACAGACCGAGAGAGAGAGAGAGAGACAGACAGACAGAGAGAGACGGGGGGGCTGGTGGCACGGGTCTCCAGCGCCCACCCGTCTAGCCTCTCACTCAGCAGGTCCGAGCAGCCTGGCGTCAGCAGTCCTGCCTCACTCTCACACGCACATGCACACGCAACACACACACGCGCAACACACACACACGCAACACACACACATCCTATTCTTTTATTCTTTTTTTCCAGAGTTATTCATGACCACTTGCCATGAAGCAAGATTTGTATCCTAAATGAAAAAGACACACATAATGACATTTCAAGGTGGTTTAATTGTGAGACTTTTGAAACAAAGTGCTTCCCCTGATTGTGAAACTTCCCATACACTTCCCATGTGAAACCACCCACCCACACACACACTCTCTACAACACACACACACACAACACCTTGCAACATGCAGAGACCCACACTGCAACTCACACGCACACACTCACACAATCAAACGTGGCCTCTGGAATGAGGAAGATTATTCATTCTGTAATAATCAGCTAAACTCACACCGGTACTAAAGACACTCCAGCCTTCTCCAGACACTGGGAGAAAGAGGTGAGATTAGCTGATTGTAGTTTTGTTGTCGCATTATATACGTACGATCGGTGGGGGGACTGTGGTGAGACGGAGAGGAAATTTGAGGCCAGGGGTTTCATTTAAGCTCAAAATGTCTGCTGCATTTGCGTAGGTTGCAGTGCAGGTAACCTTTTCAATTCACTGTGATGCTGAAAATAGCTAGGAGGAGAGTTATCCTGCTTCTTAGAGGTTACTGATGCAGTAGGCCAGGGGTTTTCAACTGGTTTTGTCCCAGGGACCACCATTCTGACTAGAAAGTAATTCACGGCCCACTGATGTGCCTGCACGCGAGTGCATGTTTGTAACCACCGCTGCCACGCCCCCTCCCCCTGCACAGATATTCTGCCTATAACACTTAAATATGTGAAATTATCAGGGTACATTGCTAGCCGCCGCCACGCCCCCTCCCCCTGCACAGATATTCTGCCTATAAGACGATATTTTCACAATATTCAAGAGTAATCTGGAAATGTGTTGAAATATCAAAGCGAATTTGTAAAAAAAAAAAAAATTCAATGGTGAACTGATCAACATAGGCTCATGTCACGGACCCCCTGCAATGCCGTCGCGGACCACCAGGGGGCCACGGACCCACTGTTGAAAACCCCTGCAGTAAGCGACACCAGAATCTGTATGCATGTTCTCTAACTGCACTATGTCCATGATGAACTAAAAGGTTCCGTGTACAAACTCGATATCCACCGAAAAATGGAATATCTAAACTGGTGTATAGGTTTAGTGCAGAAATGAAGACTGGTAGAGCAGAAAACAGTATGTATGTACGTCCTGTATGTATGTATGTATGTATGTATGTATGTACAGGACAGTATGTACTGTTTTGCTCATATGAAATCCGTACTCATTAGACTCTGTCCAAACATCATCATCATCATCATGGCTAACATCTTTTGGGGTGCTGACCTCACATCTGCACCCGTATTTGTGAAAAGCAGGCTTGTTTGTTTCCGTATGCTCTACTCGGCCGAAGCTGGCTGACAGTGATTGGCAGCTCCTGGAAGCCAAGGCCCTCTCTTTTCTGCCTATCCGTCCAGACTAAGGGCCTCATTTACTAACAGGATTGCGCCTGTTTCAGGCGTAAGATAGCGGGTAAAAACCTAAAACCGTATTTATCAAAGGTGGCGCACTTTAGATTACCGCTGCTGGGAGTGTATAAGGGAAAGTAGGTGTTCGTCGCAAAGAGATGGGAGGAGATGCGTAAAGTGCGCCTAATTATGTACCCTATTAGTAACGAAACAAGAGGTGTTTCAGCATGACATATCAGCTGCTAAATGAAAACTATGTGCCTGCGAGAAATTTGAAAAATACGAACATCAGAAATGTTATTTGTTTTTAATGTTTATATTTGATATATCATTTAATATAGGCATTTACAAAATTGTCCCACCAGCTAGCTGTTCGGCCACGCTTTACCCAGAATTGCCGGTCATTGTATGGTTTACTCATTTTTGAAAAGCCTGGTTTTCAGTGTTGGAATGCGCCGTTTTAAAGTAAGGGGTGTCGTGTATTCCTACCAGACTATTTAACGGGATGCTATGGAGCAGTTAACCTGGCTATTTAAATTTTAGCTCATCATCCATGGTGGAACACGTAGGCTCTTTCCTCCCCGTTTTTAGCGGAGCGCTAAATAACACTAATGGGCGGTGTTAGGCGCAGATGACGAGACGATGTTCTTGTTTGATAAATAGGATGCAAAATACCGTGCGTTATTTGCGGTTTGGCAAAGGCGCAGATTAAGCTGCGGTCGCAATGTTAGTAAATGAGGCCCTAAGTGTGAAAGTCAGCTTTTGTATATATTTGTGGCTGGACATGTTCTCTCGAGTCGTGAAGACGGAAGAGCAAGAGCAGGGAGGTTGCCAAGGGGTTGACGTCCTTGTAATGGTTTGTTGACAGAGCTTTAGGTTCTGTTTTCAGTCAGTGACACTTGTTTGGATCAGACTTTGACCTTTCTAATTTGTCCAAAACCCCCCCGAAAAAAACACTTTGTTGAAATTTGTCGACAATTAAAATGACATTTGCATACGATTACGAACAGAAGACTAACAGGCCATGGAGAAGTGTATCCGATTTCAGAAACAGAAGCTTGTTTATTGTGTGTTTGTGCATGCATTGTGCATTGTGGTTGATGACGCTAGAATACACTGATGCACATACATACACACAGCTTAGAAGTACTGAAGATGTGCACATACAGCTTCAGTTTTAAGGATGCAAGAACTCTCAGTGCTATATAAGCAAAAGAAGACCTTGTGGGAGAAGTTGCAAGAATGTAGGACACTGTTTCACACAAGTAGACCTATGTGGGTAGTTTTTTCTGTAAGTCTGTGGTCTTAAAGCGATGTGTCTTTTGTTTACAAGCTTGAGACAGCGATGCTCACAGGTGTTTGCAAACATCATACAGCTTCTGATGACTGAAACTGCAAAAAATAAAAAAACCCACTTGGTCGCCTCAAAGGATTATGTAAGAGCTATCTTTAACCAGAGCAGGTTAGCAATGTGCTCAGTTGTGCAGAAATGCAAATTGAATTGACATTCATTGATTTGCTCGCATATTCAGTGGAGCGTAATGGGGGCTCAGTGGCAAGGGGTGCGTTTAAGGACACCAATGTTCAGAAATTGGGATCAGTAATCACATGTGGTCCACAGCTAATATGTCAGTTGCCCAAGTGTAACCTTTTTCATGGAAAAACACCTTTAAAATCTCTGATTAGCTTCTTTAACTTTGCTAAGCTAATAGTTAGAGGTCAACTCTGTGGGTGGCCTGGCTATGAGCTCTATATTTGGGCTTCAGCATAGAAGGAAGCTAAGCCTGTCACCTGAACCAGCTGCTACTATGCCTGATCCGGCCTACAGAGGTTCAGATATACTTTAAGGCTGGCTAAGAAACTAACTTGGCCCTTGATTGGGAGATACTGACAGAATATATAGGTAAAAATACTCATTGAAATTAGGCTGTCAAAATGTAGGAGCCCCAGCAATGAAGAGCAGTGAGAGCAGTAGGATATCCCTCATTACCCTAATGGCTACTCAACTCTGGATACTACAAGTCTTGGATGTGTGTGACGAACAGAAGGTAGAGCTGCAGGGACAGGGCCATGAAGAACTGCCGTCACCAAACAAGAGCCACAGGAAGTTATCAGCCATGAGCCATCTCAGAGTGCCAAACACCTCACTGTCCAGACAACCCCACTGCTTCATGAAATGCCCCAAAAGACTTTGAGGAAGACGTGGCACAGAGCACTGCCCAATAAACTTCACCCAAGTAGCAGTTTCTGGCAAGTAGGAGACATATGGCTAGAACCTGGAGAGCTTTGCTGCTGATTTTGTTGTGAAGTCTGTGTGGGAGCAGTCGGCAAACCAAGAAGGAAAAAAAACAACTAATATGAGCTTCCATCTATGAAGCCTATCATGCAATATGCGCGGACATGATGCGTGCCAACACTTTATTTAGACTTTAACTTGAATCTGACATAAGCTTGATATAATCATATTATTATGATGCCATAAGATTGATACAATCATATTATTATAATGCCATAAGCTTGATATAACCATATCATAGGTTCATTATCCTGTCATTGGTTATGTTATTTCTCACTCTCCACCCATGTCACACACACGCAGTGTGAAGATTCATGATTGATAGTCCTTGTAGTTCTGGAAATCATTCATGCTGATGTAACTTAAGATGGGGAAGTATTATAGCTGTTCCACATTGTCTACACTAACATTGCAGGAAGGGAAATGTACTGTAATACTATGACAGAGCACACAATTGGAAGCAGCTTAAGTGAACTTTGTTCCTTTAAATTATGTCCGCATTTTGTTTTGTCAGTGTTGCACAGTAATGATGCAGCACAAGAACCTTTTTGTCACTGCTGCAGCCCTTGGAGTGAAAGATGAGGCAGTGAACAGTCACAGACGTAAACAAACGAGCCCCGTGAAAAGAAGACCTTATCAGCACTGAGCTATCCTTTGTCATGTCTGAATGCAGCACAAAGCAGTCATTTGAACAGGAAATGGTGCATAAGAGTCCTACAATACAACTGAACACCAAACAACTCAACACAAAGCTTCAGACAAAGCCTCTTTAGGTTGTTGTCAGTCCAGGATTGGATCTGACCCAAATTTTGTCCAGATTCAACCCAGAATCAGATGGTAGTCAGTCAGCAGCCATGCTACGGATATCTGACATCACACTAAGGTTTTTGTTTCTGTGACATTTTTACAGCGCTCAATTTGATCATAAATTTGTAATGGGATTTAGCCGAGTGTACCAAATGTCTCCTAAATGCTTGTTCGACATCAAAACACATCAAAAAACACAGCTCGCCACACGTGGTTACTTCCAAAAGAGTCACATTGTTCAAACTTGCGACAATTTACTTTTTAAAAGGAGGCATGTACAGACCATTTGCATCCTCTGTGAATGCCCTGTTTTTTTTTGGTGGTTTCACCTGACTGCATCCAGAGCCAGTTGAGGCCCTGTCTGATCTACGGTCTTTAATTTGTGTGGATAATTTGGGCAAGTTGAGCATCTGATGCAGGAGGATTTGCAGTGAAAACAAGCCATTATGAGTACTCACTGTACCATTGTACTTGATTAACCTTCTGGCAAGGACTTCCAAATGCACTATAGGCCTTGCCTCTCCTGTGGCCATGCTAGAAGCCGTAAACTTATTAGGTGTAAGCTTACAGCTTGTCTCTCTCTCTCTCTCTCTCTCTCGCTCCACCCCTCCCCCCTCTCTCCTAGCTCCATTGGCATCCTTAATGAGCTAGAACAATTGGAAGAGTGATCAGAATCACCACGTTAATCGGCCTCTAAGCGGCTAATGGGTGGTCTGTTTAGGCCCACTGAAGGATAAGTGTTTTTAAAATCGCTATAATTCGACTTTCATTAAAGAGGGAAATTATTTGCTCAGCATTTAGCACTGTAAGCACGCTCACATCACAGCCCTTTCATTGCCTGTGACTTTTTCATCGGTGTGAAGATTAGATGCTCACACAGCTGTCCACAGAGTATCTGCATGCTTCATATAGTCACATGTTTGCCTTTGGCCTTTTGTCTGTTGCTTATAGCCATAGTATATGTATTTGCTGTAGGTAGTAAGGGGTAGTGAAGTAGCAAATATCTCCCAGGAGTTAATAGTTGTATTTGAATCATGAGGTTCTCAGTGCAAACCCAGTGGATGTGCTTGTGTAATGCCGTAGAAATCAAAGGTAGGGAGACAGAACAGAGACAGCCTTAAAAACATTGTTAAACCGTATTTTTCCGTCATATAAAAGAAAACACTGGGTCAACATGATGAACATAGACAATTTATGTATTCCACCTTAAATACACCCTTAAATTCTCCCATCAATCAAAACCAAAAGGAAGAGAAGAAGTGTAGAAGAAATTGTCATTTAAACCAGTCTAGACAGAGTTTTCTTTAACTGTGCTGCGCCTCAGTACTGTGTCTATGAAGATGGTGACTGTGACGAGGCTTTCCTATTCAGCTTCCTTCAGTGTCAGAATAATACAGCCGTTGGCTTCCAGTTTCTTGCAAAGATACTGACTTGTTTTTTTTTTTTTTTTAAATATCCAGTAACTCAGAGTGATCTTAGTTAAATGCACCTGCATGTTGCATTAAAGATCCTGCAAGTTACATTTAGGTGCATACATTAAGTTACATTACATTTTTGTTGCTAGCTACATGCACAGTACTTTCACACATATCACCACATTTCAGCATATTTCAGAGAAGACCGGAGTTGTTACTTTTATTTCCTGCTCCGGGAGGTCAACTGGTAGAGCAAAGAGCTCTTTTTCTGTCCACTTTCCGTTTAGTTAAATGACCGGACTACTTGCGGAATGATATGAAAGATGTGAATTAGAAGCACAAAACCCGTTGACCATGACAGCGGTCATAATTATTTCGCAGCGGTGAATATAAAGAAATTACAGACCTGCGAATGTTGGGGTGGCCCATTCAAATCAACGGAACGTTTTGGAATATTCTGAAGAGCCGTATAATAAAAGCAGAGTAAAGACTTCTGTGCTGCATTAGTTCCACTATCAATCCCCTTACTCCTCACCCGGTGTGAACCCCTAGTAAGCTCACTTAGGGGTGGCAGGAGGATTCGGTTCTCTCGCTCGTACTGTCTAATTTGGAGGACCCGGCAATGCTACAGTCAGCCATCTGTTGGGGTCTTGCATCAGAGAACAGTTGTTCTAGACAGCAGCTGACTCTAGAACCGATCTGGCTCGGTTCCGGGCTGGTTCCGGCTGCTGTCAGAGCTCCTCTGTGCCCACTCCCCTTCAGTGATGTGTCCTGACAGATCCCCCTTCAGCACTCCCCCCCCCCACACACACTCCGTATGTGCATACTTCCTGTGTGCACCTTCTGCGGCTGGATATACACAGAGATTGTTCAAGTGGGAAATGTGCAAAAAGTTTCAATGTTCTACCATCTTTTCTGATGTACAGATGAAGGAGTATTTTGCAAAAATAATTGAAAGTGCACCACTCCTAGATTTTGCATGGGTGCACATCAGACTGTTCAATTTAAATACATTTTAGATAATAATGCTATTTTATCTGTGGATTTATCAAACACCATAATGTACTCTCATCTCTCATACACTTATTCCACAGTCAGGTTATCCTTGCCTAGTTCTGCACATTGCGTCATCATACTGTTTTCTGTCTGTACCTTGTAAACACGTAAAGCTACTCCACCGCTGTCCACTGATGGTTGGCTGCTTTTTGAGGGCGTGGTCAGTCCCAATAGGCTGACAGTGTGCTTGCGGAATGTCCTGTCCAACAGGAAGTAGGTGATGGGATCCACACTGCAGCGCAGAACAGCCAGAGAAAGGAGCATGTTCTTCACCTCCACGTGCACAGAGAGAGGGTGGCAGCCGGCCGGTGGTGGTGCAGACATCGGGTATTTGTGCACCATGTCGATGAAAATGGCCCTATAGATGTGGTGAGGCAGTAGGCAAACGGTTAGCACCGCCTGAATGACCACGATGTTCCGCAGCACCCTAGCGTAGATACGTTGCCGGTCAGAGATGGCCGTGCCGCTGCGAATGCGGAAGATGTGGCGTGTCACAGCCATATACGAGCTGAGCACCAGCAGATAGCAGAGGAAGAATATCACCAAGCCCAAAATTACCACGGCCATGGCAAATTCGCTTCTGCCAACCTCCACCCGAGCACTGTAGCATGACTCCCTCACCTCTGCCTGGCTGACTGCCATGGAGTACGTTACCATGGCAGGAACAATAAATGCTAGCATCAACCCCCAGGTACCCAGGCAGAGGACCCAGGCAAAGCGAGTTCGGCAAAGCTGGCGCAGGAAGATGGACGGGAGGATGTAGGTGATGCGGCTGGGCCGTCGGGCGTTAGTGTGCTGGACGAGGATGGCGCAGCGACTCAGGGCCACCCATGTCAGGCTGGTCATGCCCACGGCGATGTTGGTGTGGAGCATGGGCGTTAGGAAGGACACGGCAATCTTGCAGACGGGGTGGCTGGTGTCCCAGACAGTGCCCATGGAGTAGTACGCAGCCTGGAAAGGCATGGTCAGGCACAACACCAGGTTGGACATGCCCAGGTTGATGAGGTGGATGTGTGTGGGGGTCTTGTCTGGAATCATGGTCATGAAGACCCACAGTGAGAGGATATTTCCGGGGACACCAGTCAGGAACATCAGGCTGTAGAGAGTCGGCAGGATTATGTAAGTTGCGACCGACTGGCAGAGGCAGGAGGTGTTGTTATTGAAGCCATAGGTCAGATTTATATCTGCCATCGTCGTATTCAAGTTACTGTAGAGTACATGTAGGCAAAAAAATTCAAACTGATCACCACTTGTTTTGTATTTTGCATTAGATACATTCAAGAAATGTGTCAACTACATTCGTAGTTCCTAGTTGGTGGAACGAGCTGCCTAGCACTACCAGAGCAGGGGCTCCCCTCTCTACCTTTTAAGAAGCTCTTCAAGACCCAACTCTTCAGAGTACACCTCCCTTCCTAACTTGCACTTCTATTAGTACTTAACTTGCACTTACAGCAGTTACATTCCTGAGCTTTTTTTCTATTTCTTATGTAAAATAGTATTTATTGTTACACTAGGTCTCGATTGCTTGTAGCTTGACTGTTCTCTCCCTTGTACGTCGCTTTGGACAAAAGCGTCTGCAAAATGACTAAATGTCTTTGTAAGACAGGTTGCTGTATAAATGGTCATATTAATTTAACAATAACAACATTATTAAACAATAACAATTATAATACTACTAACAATAGTAGTAGTAACTGAGAAAAACATTAGTTTCATAATCCACTTAAAAACACCTACATTGCTCAGTGAACACATCAAACCTTCCCTTACCCTTTGAAGTTATTTGCTGATAGTCGGAGAGGATGTTGCCTCAGTGCAGTCTCTGATGAACAATGAACGCTTCTGCAGCAGGTTGCTATGAGGAAGTCTCGGGTTGACTGTGTTTCTTCAATACGCTGGTACATTTTCGAAGGTTAATTCTATTGGTGCATAATTCTGAAGCGCACAGGTATTGCACTATACATTTGGTAAACATTGTTCAATAGCCTTCTTTCCACAGAAGAATGTGTTCTTGTTCACTGCAGTGGAATAGAAGGTAAAAGAGGGATTTTACTCGCCAAATCTTGCTTAGGGGACAGAGGACATTCTGCTTTGTACCATATATCTTTTTTTTTGTCATTGCTGAACTTGAAATTTCATAACCTGCCTGAATCACGTCTCCTGAGGCAAATGCTGATATGACTTTGTGCAGCGTTGACAAAACAACTTCAGCGTATAAGTGAGAGGGGAACCTGAGAGCTTTCTTGTCAGCAATCAACTTCAGACTGATCTCACAGAATCTCCACGGCATACTGTTCAGCTAAAATGTAATGCTAAATCGTGGTGTCATGGCACAACAGTAGCCCCTAGTGGCTGGAAAGTAATATTGCAGGTGGAGACCTCTGCGCTTCAGACACAACACTAGGATTGGGATGTATACAGAAAAAAAAGTTAACTGGAAAAGTGGGCTGAGTAACTTATCACAATGATTTATTGATAAAAAAAACATTAAAAATAAAGACAGGCAAGAAAATCAGTTCTGAAAACATCAGCACTCAAGGGAAAGATGTTTAAAAGCAAAGGAATTTTGCAGCTAATGTCCAATGTTCTGGACCACATCTTGGCTTCTGAAAGGCTTGTATTCTTACACAAATGTTAAAACAACAATAATTATTATTAAATAAATACAACTATTAACATAAAATGATATGGAAAGTGAAATTAGACATGTGATACAGGTCTGTAGTCTTGACAACAGAGGATTGGATTGTTTTTAGATTAGATTCAGGAAAAGGCCAAAGCTCTTTACAGTACTTTATAAGCCCAGCGACAGAGTCTGGGAAATGGCATAGAATCAGGTGCCAGATCTGAATAGAATAAATGAAAATGTGTACAAATGATTTTTCTCAGAAATCATACTGTGGGGTATGTTGTGTGCAATTGATGTGTGAAGTAAAATCAATTACTCAAATGGAAAAGGGGAAAATAATACAAAAAGCAGCACAGGGCAGTCCTGAAGATCCACATCGAGCTGTTCACTGTAATATGGTAATATGACACAATGACTGTCTTCAAACAGCCACAAAGAGCTCTTTGTCTGTAGTACTTTGCTGCAGTTATAGTAATAGCGTAGTAATAGTACTATGGGCCCTTGCGTTAACTGGGTCTTATGTTGTATTCAGTTATGTTGCACAACACTGCTCCCATTCTTTGGGTAGGATAACCTGAATTCTTGGGACAGGATGACCAATAATTGTCCTCCTTTAAGTCAGTTGCCTCTATAAGCATGGCAACATTGGTTGATGCTGCCAGTTACGAATGACAAACGTCTTTGACAACTTAGGGATTCATGTCCATGCCAGTTGAGACCTTCAAAATATGTCACATGGGGCCTACTTCCTTCTAAGATGCCTCTGTGATATTTATCTGAGGTACTTGGTTCCTGGAGCAATCTGTCACAACAGGTGAGCGTTTGGGTCTCTTCCCGCGACAGCATGGTGAACGAAGCACCAGGTACAGGATGGGATTGAGGCAGCAGTTTAATGCGGCTACGAGTACGGTGACACTCTTGACCTGGGAGTACTTTTGTGCCATGGTGGTGCAATTTCCTGGCTCCGACAGAAGCATGATGCTCCTCATGATGTGGTGTGGCAGGAAGCAGGCCAGAAACACCAGCATGGACGCAAGGACCTTCCTCTTGACTCTTAAGCCTCCACCTGGTCCGAACCAGGCACTCATGAGGCTGCTTCTACAGATCTTCTGAAGGTGGCGCAGCAGCAGGCCGTAGCTGACCAGCATTGCTCCAAGAATGAAGAAGAAGAGCATTGTGCCAAAGACCAATGAGACTGTTGGCTCTTTCTTCACCATCAAGTGAAAGCAGGTGTCAATGGTTTCACTAGTCTTGACTATGGTCGACCCCACTCTTGCACTTACAGTTACCAAAAATAACAACCAGGTGGCAGCACAGAGGAGGTGGCATCTCTGTGGTTTCCTGAATGCTTGCAGCACCGCGTAGTTTGGCTGCACCACTGTCACATAGCGATTGATGCTGGTCCACAAGAGGAAGCACATGTTGCAGTAGATGTTCACATAGAAGACTGCGATCGCAACTGATAAGACTCCACTGCAGAGCGGAGCGTCAGCCTTCCAATGATTAGAGTTTTTGTAGAAAGCTATCCGAAAGAAGAAGCTGATGCAGAGGATGATGTCAGACACCACCATGTTCAGGCCAAAAATTGCCGTGGGCTTCCTCTTGGCCCTCCAGAGGTCAAACAACACCAGGCCATTGGTCAAGAAGCCTAGGAGAGCCAAAAACAGATAGAACCAGGGGAGCACCTCTGAATGGGAGACTGCAGGCTTCAGGGTGCAGTTGTCACTGGAGAGAACGAGAGACAGAGAGAGAGAGAGAAGTGTCAACAACTTAGTTCAGTTGGGAAACTGAAGTGAACAGGAAAGTTGACCAGTTACTATACCAGCCTAGACCAGCCTACATTGGGTTACCATATAGCACACATGCAGCCTCCACTTTCCCCTTGCATGACATGCGATTGCTAAAATGGGTAAAAATACTGTCATGTCTGTGACCTATTACTCAGACATCAAAGCTGCAGTTGTGAATCTGAACTAACTCTATTTATAGCCGGCGGCATGTGGTAGAGTTGGTGGAAAAGGACGTGTATATTTTGAACTTTTAATCTGTACATTTTCTGCATTTTCCCATATGTAATAATGCTACAGTGATTTATCAAAATCTTACCATTACAATCACAGCCTTTCCATGTAATAGATTCTCACTTAATTTGGCTCAATGACGGGTACAGTGACCTTCTAAACATCATTGACCATACACGGTATACATCTAACCCTAACTGTGCCTTACATATAAACTTCAGCTGAGTGACAGCCAGATGTTAAGAAAAACCTAAGAGCCATTCTTGTATTTGAGTGTATTTTAGTTAGTTCTGCGGTTAGAGGGGATACGTCATTGCTTCCTTGATTTGATATGACAAATTTGAAAGAAAAACGTGATCCATGTGATTTCACACTCATTAGCATAGAATAATAATTACCAAGTCCAAAACTAAACTGTTGCACAGAACAAGTGAGAGACGTCTTTGTTTGCACTGTGCAGCTCAATAGGTTTGCGTGGCAGTTATAGGCTACAAGTCAACAATGTTTCAAAATTCAGCGGGTCAGCTTCTTCATTACTGAACAACTTCTGATATTTATGGGGAGAACATAGACCTGTTGGGAGTGGGGGTGGCTCAGGGATTTCATTCACTGACCCCACACATTTCAATGATGTTGACTTGACAACTATGGTAGCTGCACTTAGGCAAAGAGGAAGGCCATGTGGCAGGTAGCCATATAGTATTTTAGTCTATTAGAATCTCACTGGGGCGCAACCATAGTTAGTGTGGTTAGTTTTAAAATGATCTTCCTGTGAAGCTGCCTTCATCTATATCAGATAGGGTTACAACGGTTGATCATTTAGATTTTAGTGCCCGTTGCCTTTTTCTAGCCCTATCAGCCTTTCTGCATTGAGTTTGCCTTTGATAATTGGCCGTCAATACATAATCTGTTTGGCATCATCCATCGTTGATGAGTGGTCTGAAAAGTGAAGACCAGAAAGTTGACCAATTGTACTTTTAATTATGTTCAGAGAGAGAGAGAGAGAGTGAAAGAAAGAAAGAAAGAAACAGGAAACTACTAACTTCTCGATATAATGTCAGTATAGCCTTCAATGGGTTACTATGTAGTACAATGTAGCCTCCACTTCCCCTTTCATGACATGCAATTGCTAAAATGGGTACAAAAATGATAGGTAATTTCTGTCATGTCTGTGACCTACAGCCCTGACATCAAGCCCACAGTGAAACAGGTCAGGTTGCGTGTGAGGTTGCTGGTATTATGTCAATATGACCATTAAAACCTCTTTTTACTCTCTATTGGTGGCTGAGAACCACGTTCCTCACGTTTACATGTGAAAAATAAGCTCCACGCCGAAACATGACTGGGTCTCACACAGGCAGTATGCATGCTCTAACCTGTTAACATGGTCGTCGAAATGAAAATCAAGTGAATTTAACTTCACAAGTGAATTTAACTGAGTCAATCACAGGGTAACAAGATAAAGGAAAGGTGCACACATATATCAAGCATGTTGAGATCATGTGTCATACCTCGAGTTGAGTCCATAGTCCATCCCGGTTTGCTTGAGTTGGGACTGTGCAGTCACAGCAGTGCCACATCAAGAAGTGTTTCGAACGTCTACTGCATTTCCCCTTTGCTTTCGGTTGGTCCGTCTGTGTCTCTGGATATCTCTCTGTCTCTTTCTCTCCGACACTTGTTTTTATCACTTTTATTTAAAGAACATTGTTGAGGTTGTGGATGAATGCTTGCGTGTGTAGGAAGCAGGAACCTGTTAACTTCTGGCAGTAGCTCTTCGCGATGCCTGACCACATCCTCTCAAAAATGTTTGTTTGTTGCAGTACTGGCTCACTATGGATGTCTTAGCAGATTGTATCATTATTCTGACAATTTTCTTGTGGCTCATTTTAACGGAATGTTATTATATGACTAGACAACATTCACACCATATATTCATACTGGAAAACTTTTTCACACCATATACTGCTACAGCTTTTACTACCTTTCCCTTTGCTTAACCTTTTAGAGTCAGTGTGTCATTTTTAGATTTCTCATATCGTATCCTATTGGGAAACCTTCTAAGTTGACTGTTTTGATTTGTGTGCCTGCGTGTTTGTCTGTGTCGTCAAATTCAAGTTGTATTGATTGATTGATTGATTCGTTCGTTCATTCATTTACTGAATAATGTATTTGGTCAGTTGCATATCATGAACAAATGTCATCCTTTGTCTTGGTAAAAGGAGAGATACCAGAAGAAGTCTGGTCCTGGAATCACTTGACAGGCACTAGTAGCTATTCTGTTATCTTGTTGGTATTTGATTTCATTTACTAGGCTTTGTTGCGATATTCAGGAAGTGTTAGTTTATGAAATGGTGAACAATAACAGTAATTTGACGCTCAAAGATTTGCTGGACATTTGAGGAGCCCTCAGATTTAACACATCCTGTGTGTACAATTCAGATAAGCGGACTATATAAAAGTGGGGGGAAAAAACGTCATGTCCCACACAGTATTTTTGTGTCACGTGGCTGCCTATGATACCCCAGTGGTGTGTGTCTCCTGGGCTCCGCCTGCCTCTGGATTCAGCCTCTTCGCACGACAGCACACCAAGCGGAAGGTCAGGTGCAGGATGGGATTGAGGCAGCAGTTGAACGCTGCCACCAGGATGGTGTTGGTCTTGACCTGGAAGTGATTCTGCACCCTGGCACAATTCTTCCGGTCCGGTGACAGAATCATGATACTCCTCTGGATGTGGTAGGGCAGGAAACAGGCAAGGAACACCAGCACGGATGCCAGGATCTTCCTCTTCACCCTCAGGCCCCCACCGGACCCCTGTGTTTGGCTCACCTCGCTAGACTTGTGAATCTGCTGAAGGTGGCACAGCAGCAGGGTGTAGCAGGACAGCATTACCAGGAGGAGGGGGTAGAAGATCATCAAGCCAATTGCAAACATGCTGTTGGGGTTTGTCTTCCTTTTGTCATTCATATGGTCAAAACAGGTCACGAGGTCTGGGTTTGGTGTTCCCGCATATGTTATTTCCTTGTATGCCATGTGGCTGCCTATGCTTAACACAGTGAGCAGCCAAGTCACTTGGCAGATCTGACAACATGATCGAGCGTTCCTGAACACCCTCAACATGGTGTTATTGGGCTGCACCACTGTGGCATAGCGGCTAATGCTAATCCAGAGCAGGAACCACATGTTGCTGTAGACATTGATGTAGAAGACGGTCACCGAGATAACTATGGCTACCACACACTGTCGATCCAAAGGTTTCCATTCATTGGCATTAAGGTAATAAGTCATCCTGAAAAGGAGACTGAAAGACTGCATGATGTCGGACGCCACCATGTTTAGGGTAAAGATGACCGTAGGCGTCCTCTTAGTCCTCCTGAGGTATAACAGGGTGAGGCCATTGGTCAAGAAACCCAGTAGAGCTAGAAACAGGTAGATCCAGGGGAAGACCTGTGACTGAGAGTCCGTATACTGCAGTGTGCAGTTCATGCTACAGAGAAGGGGAGAGAGAACATGAGATGTCAGCCTTTCATTTCACTTGTAAAACCGAGCTAAATCTATGCTCTGTCACATGTGACACAGAAGATCACTTCTCATTTTGGTTTTGAACTCTCTGAGTCTCTTGCTGATGAAATGGAATGATGGAACTTGTCACAACAAAATTGACACAAGCATACGCTAACAGTAAATTCTGTTGCGATTATTTTTTTAAAGTTTTAATCATTGTGAAAGTACAGCAATGAGTAGCTGAATGTGTGTGCAGTTCTTGAGCAACCAACCAACCTTTGAGGCAGTGTAGCAGCAGCAGTAGTAGTAGTAGTGGCAGTAGCAGAAGTAGTAGTAGTAGTAGTGGCAGTAGTAGTAGTAGTAGTGGCAGTAGTAGTAGTAGTAGTAGCAGTAGTAGTAGCAGTAATAGTAGCAGCAGTGGCAGAAGTAGTAGTAGTAGTAGTAGTAGTAGTAGTAGTAGTAGTAGTAGTAGTAGTAGTAGTAGTAGTAGTAGTAGTAGTAGTAGTAGTAGTAGTAGTAGTAGCAGTAGCAGTAGCAGTAGCAGTAATAGTAGCAGCAGAAGTAGTAGTAGTAGTAGTAGCGGCAGTACTAGTAGTAGCAGTAATAGTAGCAGCAGTGGCAGAAGTAGTAGTAGTGGCAGCGGCGGCAGTAGTAGCAGCAGCAGCAGCAATGTCCTTATAGGCAAGTCTTGCCACTCTTCATCCATCTTGGCAATGCCTCTGGGCAGCTATTTTAGCCAAACAAGATCAGGCTCCGATCTAAATGAATGGGAGAGATCAGGTTCCTATCTAAATGAATGGGGATAAATTACTAACTCCACATAGGATGGTCAAATAGACACGTAAAGCCGGGTTTTAATCTGACATAAATGGTGTGAATTTTTTTTGCCCAACCACTTAATTAAGTCTAAAAAAAACGTGCTCATTGTGCATGCACCAGATTTTAGGGTGTGACTGGAACAGTGGACATAAACAGAATGTTCAGGTGAGGCGAAACGTTACTTATTGTCATTTCCAACAATGTGATTGGATCTTTATAATACAGGGCATGACTTCCTGTTACAAATCCACTGTATTTAGCATTACAGATTCCCCATTCATATTACTGATACTTCAATACAGATGTCTTAAAAGAATCTCTACTGTGGGCCTTAAGAAAGATGTGACATTAGTGTTCAAATCAAGGAATCAATGCCAGTGTGTGAAGCCTATCTGACACCAAGCAAAGAAACAGTACCAGAGATCTGGGTGTTCTCTGGCATTTTTTCGTAAAACAAAGGTAATTTATATGATATAAAATAGTATATTGTAAAGTAAACCAAATTTATATATACAAATTATTATATATATATATATATATATATATAATCTTGCGCCACAAGGGTCAAGCAACAAATCCAAAGCTCTGTGGGGTAAGGCCCCTTCTTATTACAAACTCGACTCATACAGTCCCATTATTTTGGTGAAAGACACATGGCTAACAGACATATGACCAAACTAGTTTTGGCTTTTTTCTATCAAGACTAGGAAAAAGTGATGACTCGAGGGGGGATTCACAATGCACTATGTACATCCTTTTGTCTTCCAATTGTTGTCAACACATGCTCCATCCCATGGTGTCAATTATGTATGTCAGTATCCTTTCCTGCTACTGTTTAGGCCATATATGTTACATTGTGGGTAGGGTTGGGCGATGTGACTGTATATACTGTGCACCGGTAGAAATGTGTCTACCGTTTCAACCTCCGTATACTCTTATTTTGAAATCCAATAGTTACAATGACTTTCCGTACGTTAAATGACCGGACTACTTCCGGAATGATATGAAAGATGTGAATTAGAAGCACGAAACCCGTTGCCAATGACAGTGGTCATAACTTTTTCGCAGTGGTGAATATAAAGAAATGACAGACCTGCAAACGTTGGGGTGGCTCATCAACGGAACTTTATTGAATTCTTTTTTGAATCCTTCCCAACAGTCGAGGATTACTCAACAAGTAGGCATGGAAGTCCTTGCAGGTCATGTGCTTAAAAATTGTACTGGGTATTGTACCAAAGCTAAGACCTAAGGTCCGGCAGAGATTCCAAAATCGTCCGGGATTTTTTGAGACAATTTTTACCTCTGAAAAAAAACTATGTGAATAAACTAAGCTTTGTTTCCATAGCTCCATAGTTAGGCTTTATTTCCATAGCTCCAATTAAGCCAGCTGACTAGCCAAATTGAGGCCATCGACCATTGCCAGCGTAATTGGAGCTATGGAAACTAGCTGACTAGCCACGACGAGGACGCCCTGGCGAATGTCTCAAGTGTTGTGCGTCTATTTGTGTAGAAAGATAGCTGTATTTTATGCGTTTGACTCGTGTACGATAATTTTCCTCTAAATACGATAATTTTGAGCCTGGTGCGATACCCAATCATTTTTTTAAGCACATGACCTGCAAGGACTTTCATGCCTACTTGTTGAGTAATCCTCAACTGTTGGGAAAGATTCAATCTACTGAGAAATATGGACTGAAAAGTGTCTAGTGTAAAGGCCAACTTCTTAATTTTCTTATTTCAATATGTGGCCATGTTTTTCCTCATAATTATTGCTTTAACATATGGACAAACATTGAAAAAAAAAGTGACACTTGAGTTATCTTCTGAAAGTACATTAAGGAACCACTGAAAGCCACAGAAGCACTGGGCTAAATGCCACAGAAAGATTTGTTTTTGTATTATTATTATTTTTTTTTTACATGCACTTTGTTTTAATCCTACTATTTAAAGTTCAATGGATAAGTTCAGTACAAAGTATGCCTATGCTGGCCACTATTGCTTAGGCCAATAGCCTATTGAGGCAGTATTGTTTCTGCACCTTAGTGTTCTTAAGGGTCAATAAATAAATGATCATACTGTATAGCCTATGTCTGTGGACACATTTCGCTACCGCTGAAGTGTCCTCTTTTTCACAAACTCAAATCTGGTCACGCTACGTATAATAAACCGTGATATATACCCTAACCGTGATATAAAATTACAAATACTGTGATAGAAGATTTTGGCCATATCGCCCACCCCTAGTTGTGGCTTATGTCAGCCTAAAGGAGTTACCCATGGTCCTGCTAATATGTTTCTCACGTTCCTCATTAGGACAAGGAATTTGTGTATGCACAAAAATGCATATTGCAGTCATAAGACCTCAGGGACAGAAAGGAAGAGCAAATCTTTCAGACTTTGAGGTGTAATAACACAAAATTAAACCTACAAGAAGAAATGTAGTTCACACTACTTACCTTTGGTTCATGCTGTGAGATGCTCTGTCGGGCTGTGACATTGAGATGAGCGGCTGCAGACTTGCAGTGAGATCATTGAAGAATGCGTAGCAGTTGAGAGACGTTTTTTCAGCTGTTTTTCATGTGAGTTCAGAGTTGTTTGCGAGCCTCAAACACTGTGCAATAAGAGGCTTGTTGTTCTTGACTACTTCCTCAATCTGTATTGCGTGTCAGTATGTTATACAAGGCAGCAGGATGTTGGTGGATTGGAACTTAAACTGATTAAAGTGAAAGTGTCAGTTATGAAATGCACATGTATCGCCACCATATATTAGACCTCAATTAACTACATTTTCTTTCAGTATTGTCAGTAATCTTTGGACTTGAATGCAATCGCGCGCCATCTCAGCCAGCCCACAAATCATACCCAAAAAGATTCCCCCCAAAAAGCCCAGGCCACCCCTTCCTCCTCTCTTGCTTCCCCGCGGCAGGATGCAAGACTTTGATAAGGGTCTCGGCCACTGTAGAGATGGTACTGACCGCTACTTAAGAACAAGCTGGGACCCAGTATGTCTCAATTCAAGTTGTATTGATTGATTCATTTGTTCATTAATTTACTGAATAATGTATTTGGTCAGTTGCATATCATGAACAAATGTCATCCTTTGTCTTGGTAAAAGGAGAGACCTTTCTGTCTAGTCTCGGAATCACTTGACAGGCACTAGTAGCTGTTCTGTTATCTTGTTGGTATTTGATTTCATCTACTAGACTTTGTGGCGATATTCAGGAAGTGTAAGTTTATGAAATGGTGAACAATGACAGTAATTTGACCCTCAAAGATTTGCTGGACATTTGAGGAGCCCTCAGATTTAACACATCTTGTGTACAACTCCGATAAGCGGACTATATAAAAGTGGGGGGGGGGAAACGTCATGTCCCACACCGTATTTTTGTGTCACATGGCTGCCTATGATACCCCAGTGGTGTGTGTCTCCTGGGCTCCGCCTGCCTCTGGATTCAGCCTCTTCGCACGACAGCACACCAAGCGGAAGGTCAGGTGCAGGATGGGATTGAGGCAGCAGTTGAACGCTGCCACCAGGATGGTGTTGGTCTTGACCTGGAAGTGATTCTGCACCCTGGCACAACTCTTCCGGTCCGGTGACAGAATCATGATACTCCTCTGGATGTGGTAGGGCAGGAAACAGGCAAGGAACACCAGCACGGATGCCAGGATCTTCCTCTTCACCCTCAGGCCCCCACCGGACCCCTGTGTTTGGCTCACCTCGCTAGACTTGTGAACCTGCTGAAGGTGGCACAGCAGCAGGGTGTAGCTGGACAGCATCACCAGGAGGATGGGGTAGAAGACCATCAAGCCAATTGCAAACATGCTGTTGGAGTTTGTCTTCCTTTTGTCATTCATATGGTCAAAACAGGTCACGAGGTCTGGGTTTGGTGTTCCCGCATATGTTATTTCCCTGTATGCTATGTGGCTGCCTGTGCTCAACACAGTGAGCAGCCAAGTCACTTGGCAGATCTGACAACATGATCGAGCGTTCCTGAACGCCCTCAACATGGTGTTATTGGGCTGCACCACTGTGGCATAGCGGCTAATGCTAATCAAGAGCAGGAAGCACATGTTGCTGTAGATATTGATGTAGAAGACGGTCACCGAGATAACTATGGCTACCACACACTGTCGATCCCAAGGTTTCCATTCATTGGCATTAAGGTAATAAGTCACCCTGAAAAGGAGACTGAAAGACTGCATGATGTCTGACGCCACCATGTTTAGGGTAAAGACGACCGTAGGCGTCCTCTTGGTCCTCCTGAGGTAGAACAGGGCAAGGCCATTGGTCAAGAAACCCAGTAGAGCTAGAAACAGGTAGATCCAGGGGAAGACCTGTGACTGAGAGACCGTATACTGCAGTGTGCAGTTCATGCTACAGAGAAGGGGAGAGAGATAATGAGATGTCAGCCTTTCATTTCACTTATAAAACCTAGCTAAATCTATTTATGCTCTGTCACATGCGACACAGGAGATCACTTCCCATTTCGGTCTTGAACTCAGTCTCTTTCTGATGAAATGGAATGATGGAACTTGTCACAACAAAATTGACACAAGCATACACCAACAGTAAATTCTGTCGCGATTATTTTTTTAAAGTTTTAATCATTGTGGGAGTACAGCAATGAGTAGCTGAATGTGTGTGCAGTTCTTGAGCAACCAACCAACTTTGAGGCAGTGTAGCAGCAGTAGTAGTAGTAGTAGTAGTAGCAGCAGCAGCAGCAGCAGTAGTAGTAGTAGCAGCAGCATTAGTAGCATTAGTAGTATTAGTAGCAGCAGCAGCAGCAGCAGCAGCAGCAGCAGCAGTAGTAGCAGCAGCAGCAATGTCCTTATAGGCAAGTCTTGCCACTCTGCATCCATCTTGCCAATGCTTCTGGGCAGCTATTTTAGCCAAACAAGATCAGGCTCCGATCTAAATGAATGGGAGAGATCAGGTTCCTATCTAAATAAATGGGGATAAATTACTAACTCCACATAGGATGGTCAAATAGACACGTAAAGCTGGGTTTTAATCTGACATAAATGGTGTGAATTTTTTTTTCCCCCAACCACTCAATTAAGTCTAAAAAACACTTGCTCATTGTGCATGCATAGGGTGTGACTATTGCTATGTTGGAACAGTGGACATAAACAGAATGTTCAGGTGAGGCGAAACGTTACTTATTGTCATTTCCAACAATGTGATTGGCCCTTTATAATACAGGGCATGACTTCCTGTTACAAATCCACTGTATTTAGCATTACAGATTCCCCATTCATATTACTGATACTTCAATACAGGTGTCTTAAAAGAATCTCTACTGTAGGCCTTAAGAAAGATGTGACATTAGTGTTCAAATCAAGGGATCAATGCCAGTGTGTGAAGCCTATCTGACACCAAGCAAAGAAACAGTACCAGAGATCTGGGTGTTCTCTGGCTTTTTTTTGTAACTAAGGTAATTTATATGATATAAAATAGTATATGTAAAGTCAACCGAATTTATATATACAAATTATTATATATACAGTACCAGTCAAAAGTTTGGACACACTTTCTCATTTTTTGAGAAGTTTTTTCTTTACTTTTATTATTTTCTACATCATTCCATATGTGTTCTTTCGTAGTTAAAATTTCTTCAGTATTAATCTACAATGTAGAACATAATAAAAGTAAAGAAAACACAAATTCAAGGTGTGTCCAAACTTTTGACTGGTACTGTATATATATCATCTTGTTCTCTGTAGCACTCAGGCTAGATCAGAAAACAGAAATTAACAGGAACTGGCACATGACCGTGTGGTAAAAAAAAACTTTCAGGCACAATAGATTTGTCACCGGGGAAAGTTACAAGCACCACAAGGGTCAAGCACCACGAGGGTCAAGCGCCACAAGGGTTAAGCAACAAATCCAAAGCTCTGTGGGGTAAGGCCCCTTCTTATTACAAACTCGACTCATACAGTCCCATTATTTTGGTGAAAGACACATGGCTAACAGACATATGACCAAACTAGTTTTGGCTTTTTTCTATCAAGACTAGGAAAAAGTGATGACTCGAGGGGGGATTCACAATGCACTATGTACATCCTTTTGTCTTCCAATTGTTGTCAACACATGCTCCATCCCATGGTGTCAATTATGTATGTCAGTATCCTTTCCTGCTACTGTTTAGGCCATATATGTTACATTGTGGCTTATGTCAGCCTAAAGGAGGACCCCATGGTCATGATAATATGTTTCTCATGGTCCTCATTAGGGCAAGGAATTTGCGTATGCACCAAAATGCATATTGCAGTCATAAGACTTCAGCGACAGAAAGGAAGAGCATATCTTTCAGACTTTAAGGTGTAATAACACAAAAATAAACCTACAAGAAGAAATGTAGTTCACACCACTTACCTTTGGTTGATGCTGAGAGATGCTCTGTCGGGCTGTGACATTGAGATGAGCGGCTGCAGACTTGCAGTGAGATCAGTGAAGATTGGGTAGCGGTTGAGAGCGGTTTTTGTCAGCTGTATTTCATGTGAGTTCAGAGTTGTTTGTGAGCCTCAACCACTGTGCTATATAGGCTTGTTGTTCTTGACTACTTCCTCAACCTGTATCGCTTGTCAGTATTTTATACATGGAGGCAGGATGTTGGTGTATTGGAACTTAAACTGATTAAGGTGAAAGTGTCAGTTATGAAATGCACATGTATCGCCACCATTTATTAGACCTCAATTAACTACATTTTCTTTCAGTAATGTCAGTAATCTGTGGACTTGAATGCAATCGCGCGCCATCTCAGCCAGCCCACAAATCATACCCAAAAAGATTCCCCCCAAAAAGCGCAGGCCACCCCTTCCTCCTCTCTTGCTTCCCCGCGGCAGGATGCATAACTTTGATAAGGGTCTTGGCCACTGTAGAGATGGTACTGACCGCTACTTAAGAACAAGCTGGGACCCAGTATGTCTAAAATGTGATCTATTCCAGTGTTGATTACAAACTGCTTAAACTTATTCATGCCTTTATCTCCAGAAGGGTTCACTACTGCAGCAGTCTTTTCACAGGCCTTCCTAAAAACAAACAGACCTTCGAACAGCTTCAGGCACATTACCACATTACCCCAATAGTTAATTCCTTACACTGGCTTCCAGTAAGTCACAGCATTGACTTTAAAGCACTGCTGCTTGTTTATAAGTCACTAAATGGGACAGGACCAAATTACCTCTCAGATATGTTTCAGCAGTACACAGCGACCTCTTACATCTGAAAAATCTGTTGGTACTGTCAACTCTCAGCTCTGGAACCAACTTCCGGATGACATCAAAGGTGCTCCAACTGTAGCCAGTTGTGCTATATAAATAAACTTTGCCTTGTTTGCCTTGTTAAATTAACCTCAACCGCATTGCTGTTACAGTATCATTCCTGATTTGATTTAGTTACGGATAGATCTGATGGTTGTTTGACATTTAATCTAGATGGAATTGTACGTTAGGGTCATGTCCATGACCCCAGTGTGCCTTGTAAGTTTCTCACTAGGGATGCACCGATACTGATTCCAGTATCAGGCATCGGGCCTGTACTGTGCTCATGTACTCATACTTATAGACATTCACTAACACATGAACTGATACCACTGTTACGTTTTATGTTTATTTTTGGTTGGAAATAATAATATAATACATAATACAATATAATACATAATACAATTTATTTTATATTCATATTATTTTTTATATTTTATTTTGTAACAACCAGAGCAATCTGATGAAAACAAAACCTGTCTTCAGATCCATTGCATTTTGATGGTAATTGTTGTTTTTATGGTAGAAATGATTAAGTACTCTGTATCGATGTTTTTGTGTCCATACAGTATCATGTTCCACCAGGAGAGGGAGCTCTGTATTTGCCATGTGCAGGAAAGTCAACTCTGCATGGTCTCAGAAAGCTGTCTGAAATATGAGTCATTGTTCTAGCCAGTGCTAAAGCTCCCAGTCCATCTGAGTCACACTGGCAAAATCTTTCAGGGATTAGTACCTCTTATTAGGCTCATGGTCTCACCAGATTTACGTGTCACACAGACTTTGTTTGTGTTTACATGGATCTGGTTTGCATGGTATGGGTTGGTTTGATCGTTAGAGTGGTCTTATGGGATGTCAGGAGTAGTCTTGATTGGGTTATGAAGTCACCGTGTCTGCTGTACTCTGTGCCTGGGTAGCACTGGTTATAGGATTAACCGGCAATGGCATTACCTCACCAAGAAAGGCTTGAAAAGGCCCCGTGTAATGCAGGAAGAGTCCTCATGTCAGTCCTCGGTCATTAGTGTGCAGTGTAATAATTGATTTTACTGGTTCAAAATGTAATCAAATCCCTTCTGTGTACAAGGATGATTTATCTTTATCACTTTTTTTCAAAATACAAATAATCACCAATTGAACATCAACTATTTTATGTACATATGTCTAAAATTGACCTTTGTGCCGAGTCATTTGTGAAGAAACTGGTCATTGTGACCAGAAAAAAAGCCAACCAGAATTAGGCTTAAGCTAAAATCTTGGTCCTGAGGTTTGTATAGAGTTACTTGGTTGAGATGGCTCTGCAGCCCCTGCTCTGTGAGGGTACGTCACATTCCCCCTCGCTGACAGGAATGTTCCTCTCTCCAACTTTGTCGTCTAATGTGAAAAGTGAGGACAGACACAAGTCTCTTCTGGCTCCAAAAGCTTTGGTCTTTAGACGTCTTCACACATAATGCATATCCACATTTGCCGACAACACAGATTACAATTTCCCCCCAGTTTTCAGAAGCCTTAAACAGATGGGCTTGTGATGAAGCGAAAGATGACAGTACTTTACGCACTTGGTCTGTCCCCTTGAGTCATGTATTTTCCCTGTCTCTGGAAGCAAACAAGAGGCACTCAAAGAACCGTGAGAATCTCGTCTCCACGGTGTCAGTCGTGGCCTTATCTGTGCGACTCATCTCCCCACGGCCGGCACATGGATGAGCATCCTCTCGCTCTGAGCGTTGATGGCGACCAACGATGGTCGCTTCTGCATGCTTCTGTTCATTTCACTGCTGGAGACGCTGCTCACGGCCGCGTCCGGCACGCGGATGAGCTTCCTTAAGATACCAATGGTGCTGCGCCGAATGGAGCTGCACAGCAGGAAGTACATGACCGGGTCCAGGCAGCTGTTGAAGGCCGAGAGCAGTAGAGCCGCCTCGTTGGCCTTGTCGGCCAAGTCCTGCCAGGCGCAGGGGGTGTCACTCACCTGCGATACGATGTAGAAGACGCGCACGATGTGGTAGGGCACGAAGCACACGGTGAACAGGAAGAGGACGAAGAAGGACTTGCGCGCCGTCTGCTTGTACTTCTGCGCGTTGGGCAGGTCCGGCTTGTCCTTGGACACTCGCTGCAGCATCTTGCCAATCTTGAGGTAAGAGATCACCAGCAAGGCGTACACCAACCAGAACAGAACCACCAGTGAGAACTTGATGAAGACCAAACCCGCGGAGCAAGTCTTCCTGTAATGGAAGCATTTGCCCTCACCTTCGTACTTCTTCGTGGTGCCGATCAGGGCTATGGTGATGATGATGGCCATGGTCCAGATCACCCCGCAGGCCACGTAGCTCCAGCGCCCCCTCATGAACCTCTTGCGGCTGGCGGAGCGGTGGATCTTCAGGTAGCGGTCCACACTGATGAGCCCCAGCAGCGTGATGCTGATGTACATGTTCATGTAGAAGGCGTGGCCGACCACCCGGCACATCACGGGCCCCAGGGTCCAGTTGTTGCCGCTGGAGTGGTAGACGATGCGGAAGGGCAGGCAAATGACCAGCAGCAGGTCGGCCAGCACCACGTTGATGAGGAACACCCGCACGGAGGTCTTCTTGGCCTGCATCCGTAGGAACACCCACAGCGCCAGCAGGTTCCCCGCCAGGCCGATCAGGAAGAAGAGAGTGTAGAAGACGGCCAGCGGGATCCTCATGCTGGCGCCGTCTATGTTGCACTGGGTGTTGGGGTTTCTCGTGGTCTGGTTTTGGTGTAGTTCTGCGCTGGTCGGCGCATACGGGCTGTTGCTCGTGAAGGGAGTGAAGAAGGCTGCAGGGCTTGTGGTATCCATGGTGTGAAGAGAGGGGTGTGCTCAGATGTCCTCAGACCTGGGGAAATGCATAGAGGGTAGTGGTTATTGTGTTGACGAAAACGGACTCGACCACAAGCCTTTTAACCTCGCTCTCATGCTTGCTATTTCTCTCTCTCTCACTCTTTCTCTCTGTCTCTCTCTCACTGTTACACACACACACACACAAACACACACACACACACACACACAAACACACACACACACACACACACACGCATCTATGATTGATATGGGTCATGCACTTCACTCATTGTCTTTAGCTTTTGGCTAAATCTTTTACTTGCATAATCCATCTCTTTTTTAACATAGCAGCAAGATCATTACAACAAACCCCCTTGCTTCACTGGAACGCTCTCTCAAAACGCCGAAAAACGATCATTTTCTTTGTCTTTTAATCCGACACAACATATACTTTCCTCTTTTAACATATACTTTCTTTGTCTTTTAATCTAATACAACATATTCTTTCCTCTTTTAACATATACTTTCTTTGTCTTTTAATCTAATACAAAATATATTTTCCTCTTTTAACATATGCTTTCTTGGTCTTTAAATCCAATACAACATATACTTTCCTCTTTTTACATATGCTTTCTTTGTCTTTTAATCTAATACAACATATACTCTCTTTGTCTTTTAAATCTAACACAACCTCTATGCCTTAATTTCGGATCTTACAACCATAGACCTACTTGCTGTTCTGCCCATCCCACACAACCTTGAAAAGCAAAGCCAACTTACTCACCCTTTGAATGCTTTCCATGGGGCAAATGTGTGTCTGATGTGACAAGCGAGAATAGAGAATAAAGTCTCTCCACTGACAGCACGACCAGACTTTCACTGCCTCGATGACGGCACGAATTGTTAAAATGTATTTCAACGGCCTCTGTCTCTCTCTCTCTCTCTCTCTCTCTCTCTCTCTCTCTCTCTCTCACTCACTCACTCTCTGACTCTCTGACTCTCTCTCTCTCTCTCTGACTCTCTCTCTCTCTCTCTCGCTCTATTATCACAGACTTCTTTTTTTCTTTGCCTTACTTCTGGTGAAGTGAAACTTCTCCTGTACAGCTGGCTGCAGCTTGCTCAGCACCACGCACGCACGCACGCACCCCTCCCCACACACACACACACACACACACACACACCCACCCACACACACACACCCGCACACACACACAGGCTAGAAAGTGCAGATGCGCTTGCTTCACAAATGGAAGAAAAAAAGACCCTGCCACAGCTGAAACCACAGCACAGCTCTCTCTGGCTCACATATCGGCATAGAGGTGCCTCTCCTGTGAGACACACACACACACACACAAACACACACACTCCTCCTCTGTGTTCTTCCGATTAGTAGGCTAGTTTTGTAGCCAAGATCACAGGGTCCAAGGGCTTAGTGATAAACACGGATTGGCCCCGAAATGCACGTCACCTATATGGGTTTGTGTTGAACACTGGGGAAGGTGTAGTGGAAAAATAATAGCATGTAGATGTGGGGGCTCAGTCCCTTTAGTGCGGTCAGTCGTACGCAGAGACTCATTAGTGCTAGTATGGTGCAGAAAATGAGCAGAAGGGATTGACAAAGGGCTGAATTCACCCTGTCGTTGGTTGTTGTTGTTATGGTGTTGCCACCTATACAGAGGGTCACCATTTATTCAATGCTATGACATGCGGAAGAAGAAACATAAATAAGTTAACAACCTTCACTAATCCCTTTTGAACTTTGTGTATCCTTCCTCTTTCAGATATGCTTACCCCTAGTTCATTGTGCTGTGAATCAATCATATGTTAATTTCCCTGATGACTAATTCTCCTGTCTCTCTCTCTATCTTTGTTTTTCTTCTCTTGTAGCCCCACTGTGTGTTACTGGCATCGAAAGAGAACTCTGCGCCGGTCAAACTTGGAGGTTTTGGGGTGGCCATACAGCTTGGAGAATCCGGCCTCGTAGCAGGAGGTATGTTGTCCAAACACAGACACATCCTGGTGCTGAAAGCACTGAGGTAATGGGTTCAGTTCTCTAGGAGGCCACATACATACATATACCAGTACTATAAGCTGTTTTAAATCTTCTGTGACATTAAGAGGATTTTGAATTCTTGGGTCACTGTTTTTTCTCTTTTTTTTTTCTTCTCACTAACAGACGTGGAATGTGTCATTGTAGCTCGTTTTTAGACCTGAGCATTTGTTAGCCTTCGCTTTCGAATACTCTTCGTCCTCGCAAGTTTTACTTGTCATAGTCAGCTGGAGCTATTAAGAACCTCTTTTCAGGCACGCCGCAGGTGTCTTTTGACTTCCTGTTTAATGCATACCACACTGTCAAAAAAGGAAACCTGCACACACAATTCTGACTTTCACATCACAAATGGCCAGTATTGCTATGTGTGAGTTTGGGTTTGTTATTGTCATACAAAAAGGTTTGTATAGTGTGTGTACAGGGTGTGCAAGTGTGTGTGTTGTTATGGAAAATGTGTTCACACAAAACCCAATATTCATATATTTTGAAGCTCTCCGCCAGATGTGAGAGGGGGTTAGGAATCTGTGCTCTGGCCTCCACGACCCAGGTGTTTTACTCCCAGTTCCTCTTATCCGGGTCAAAACCTACTCCCTTTGGGTTTTGGAAAACCAGTTACGTCATGTATGTCCTTGAGCAACTTTGCCACACAGGCGCTGTGTTAGACGAACATAACTCACCGCCCAATAGCAACTTGCCACTGAAAAATGACTGGTGCTATCACAGAATAGAAGCTGTGGGTGTGTTTTGGCCTGGGTCTCGGTTCTCAAAAGACCATTAAGTCTCTCATCAAAAGTAACGGTGGACATGCAAAGTATTGAAAAAGTCTTGAAATCTTGAAAAAGATTTGAATCTCAGTAATGAAAGGTGTACTGACTTTTGTTTCTGGTAGTTCCGACTCTGGGGCCTGTATTTTTAATATAGTTAAATCTAAACTAAGTACAACTATCCTACCGTTCAATTCAGAAGTAATGCAATTACTGTAAGGTGATACAATATTGAATCATTTGACATTGAAGTGATATTGCACGGGGTGTACTCACTTTTGTTGTATACTATGCGTTCATATACACACGTGTACACAGTATGCTTTTGGGGCCCCAGATACTTGTCTCTGCTGCCTTTCTTTCTCTTTTGGGGGGATCTCTCCACTGACCGTGTCCATCCCGTTGCAGGGAGAGTGGGCACCCCGCACTTCATGGCACCAGAGGTGGTGAAACGTGAGCCCTACGGCAAGCCGGTAGACGTTTGGGGCTGCGGCGTGATCCTCTTCATCCTGCTAAGCGGATGCCTGCCCTTCTACGGCACCAAGGAGAGGCTCTTCGAAGGGATCATTAAAGGGAAATACAAGGTAGTAGTTTATTAACAGTTTCCCGAACCTGACCAATGCTGACAGAACAACTGATTCAGATTTGTAAAGACGCTCAAACTCTCTCACACACACACACACACACACACACACACACACACACACACACACACACACAAACACACTCCCACAGCTCATCCCCTGATCTGATCCCAGAGTCCTCTGTCATTTACCTTTCTCAAAGTGCGGTGTGGTTTTCTGTTTCTCCGCACCTGTGTGTGTGTGTGTGTGTGTGTGCGTGCGTACGATTGTGCGTGTGCTTGCGTGTGCGTGCGTAGATGAACCCGCGGCAGTGGAGCCACATCTCAGAGAGCGCCAAAGACCTGGTGCGCCGCATGCTGATGCTGGACCCCGCAGAGAGGATCACAGTCTACGAGGCCCTCAACCACCCCTGGCTGAAGGTACTCACATCCAACATCCAACATGAAGGAGTATATAACCAGTATACAAATATGGTATATTTTATAGGATAGTGTATATACAGACATGGATGTAAATGTGGACATTGGGTGTAACTTACTCACATCCAACATGAAGGAATATATAACCAGAATACAGATATGGTATATTTTATAGGATAGTGTGTATATATACAGATTTTATGGTATAGTATATACAGATGTGGATGTGGACATTAGGTGTAACTACTATGAAACACAGTTCATTAGCATAGTACAGTATATCATGTATTTATTTATTTACTGACAGAAAGGAATAAAGAGGAGAAAGAAATAGAAACAATGTGAGAAGATGAGAAATGATTGAAAGAAAAAAGTTTTTAATGTTTTAATATTTTTTTTTAAGAGTTAAGAGAGTTATATGAGCTATAACCTGTGTGTGTGTGTGTGTGTGTGTGTGTGTGTGTGTGTGTGTGTTTGTTTGTGTCTCACACACAGGAGAGGGACCGTTATGCCTACAAGATCCACCTTCCTGAGACAGTTGAGCAGTTGAGGAAGTTTAATGCCAGGAGGAAGCTGAAGGTTTGAACTGCACTTATGAAACTGTCCATACCAACACAGATGCCCTTATGAAACTGTCCATACCAACACAGATGCATATAGACACATATGTAGTTTATGAAACTGGCCATACCAACACAGATGCATAGACACATATGTAGTTTATGAAACTGTCCATACCAACACAGATACATATAGACACATATGTAGTTTATGAAACTTTCCATACCAACACAGATGCCCTTATGAAACTGTCCATACTACAAGCTTTTACAAATGCACACTGTCCACACTGAGACATGTAGATGTGCACACACACTAATTTGACCGCAACCTTCCAACACACACACACACACACACACACACACACACACACACACACACACACACACAAAGTGATATACCACCATCAAAGAGTTTCAAAAGAGGAAACCACCAACATGTTGCATCCTCTCAGGCTTGTCTCCTGTCGCTCTCTCCTGTTGAGCATATCCCTGGAGACCCAGAGGAAGCTTGTCAAACTCAAGTCTGCTTCGCTTTGCACATTAATTGTGTGTGTGTGTGTGTGTGTGTGTGTGTGTGTGTTTGTGTGTGTCCTCGTGTGTGTGTTACTTTGAAGGGGGCCGTTCTGGCAGCGGTATCCAGCCACAAATTCAACTCCTTTTACGGGGACCCGCCTGAGGAGATGCCCGACTTCTCTGAAGACCCTACTTCCTCAGGTATGACATTCTCACACACACACACACACACACACACACACACACACACACACACACACAACTTTCCACCCCCACCACCAACACCCACCTCCAACTACAGTTGAACACCACTCAATAAATGGCAAGTATGGATGAGTCCTACATCCAGGTGTCCCATCTCAACCATGCTCAAGTAAAGAAGCCAGTCTTCCGTTAGTCCAACTGGCAGAGCAAAGTGCTAACAACCCCAGAGACATGAGTTTGACTCCCAGGGAGTATAAACTGAGAAAAGAATATATGTATATCAGATGGGATGTTTTTTTTTTATAAGCAACTACTTTTGGTATGATCTTCAAATTCATATTGATGGTATATGGTCATGTGAAAGACAGATATACACGCCTGTCGTTCCCACTAGCTGTCAATACGATATGCACTGTTCTGTGGTCCTGGATGGAACATTCCGCGAACAAGAAAGAAAAGCATTCACAGCACGACATGGCCAACAATATCACCAAAAGAGGCCAGATAGCATGTTGGCAAGCTTTTATCAGTGCCAACTGGGCTGTTGGTGGTGTTTGTAAGGTTTTTAGGTAGTTACTTTGCTAGTTTTACACCAGAACTTCATAATGCTGCTTTAAATTCAATGTTCAATAAAAATAACTACATGCATCTCATTACAGAAAAAAATATCTATGTCAAAACTACAAACACATCACCTACATGATGGGAAATTATAAACTTATAAGACCTGTTGTATAGACAGGCTTTGATAGACTAACTTTCCAAAAGCACATTGGGAAGTCCAATTTTGCAGTGGGTAAAGTCAGGGTTTGTAGTGTACATTTGCAGAGACATGCAAATGAGAGCAGAATATGTAAGTGTTTCAAGACAGAAAATTGCGAACTATTTTGGACAGAAGCCACAAACGTGTGTGCTATTGTAACCCAATTGTGTTACTTAAATCATCGTTCCTTTCCTTCCTATAAGGCCATTATTTCATCAGTTTCACTGCAGAAGTTTCCCAAAATATAACCATAGATGGGGAACAAAACGGGCATGAAGGTTCAGAGTGCATGAATACATCTGTGGCCTGCGCTCGCCTCGCTGTATGCACTTCCGCTCTGGCACACGGAGGTCCTGCTCTGCCCTGTTGTGTGTCTTGCGGTTAACTCCCCGTCCATCTCTAGTGCCGTGGAACAAAGAAGGTTTTACTTCCTTATTTTGTTTGTTTGGCTGCCATCAATGTATATAGATTTGTTTTATTGTGTTTCTAGGAAATGTGTGCCTTTCTATTGGAAGGACATTTTTTTTTCATAGTTTATCTAAGGTTTATATGCCTCTGTTGAGCTCTGCATTTGTGTGGAGTCAATAAACCTTAATTTGAAGAAATGCATCAAACTGCACAACCTTTTGTTGAAAACAAACTACAATGGCTAAAATATTACGATGAAGGTAGATGGAGTGACTCGACTCAATTTCAGTTTGGCTTTGAAAATATTTGGTATTTATAGAAATACATCATTATTATTAATTCATTGTAATATTATATAATTTGTAGAAATATATAATTATTGGTGGACTGTTGAAATTAAGTTGCTTATTTTTAATTCTGCACGTACAGATATTGAAAATGCAAAAAAATTGCAAATGTTGGGTTGAGATTAAGGTAGCTGTCAGCAAAGTTGTCACCTCTCGAAGCCTAGGTCAGCTCAGAAAAAGTGCTGACGATACGATTGAGTCAGCAAGGAACAGGATGTGACAAAACGTGGCCTATGGGTTTTGAGCTCTGCACTTGCAGGCTAGAAGCAAAGCATGGATCACGTACCTTGAGCCGTGTGGTTGCAATTTGGCTGCAGCTTGCTCGGAATATCGAATTAGTCATTAGTCTGGTGTTGATTCTCAGTATATCTGTGTTATGATGACAACAAAAATGTGGTTAATATATAGCACCCATCAAGGTGCATTGCAGTTGTGAAAGTAACGCAAATTGCAAAAAATGAGAGAGAAAAAAAGCATGGTCAGTTTGTCAAAGTTGTCCCTCATGTTCATGATGCATGGACACTGTGTGTGGGTATGATTTACTGAAAGCACAGGTAATGAACATATTGGGCAGACTTTTTCAAACAGATCCCTACAATGATGCATTAGATGTCATATATGATAAAGATCATGATATTAGTCATACTCAGTGGTCTGTGTTTTCACATCTATGGCCTCATCTGAACGGATCAAGGTCAGTATGACACTTTGATCTTATTGGGTATCGTGTCAATTGCAAAATTCACAATGATTCAATCCAGAAAATGGACATTCATGTTTGGCGACAGGGGTCAAAGGTCAGCAGTGACCTCAACCTGTGCTGTTTGTATCCACAGCAAACCCCCATGCATTGGGCGCATTGGGCATCAGGAGCACCTTGGCCTAACTAATGACCACATCCTGCATTCCTTTAACACCTGGTTGCCTGCTTCTTGAGAATGTTATCTTAGGCACCAGGAGACAAATGTGGCCTTAATGAATTGGCTTGTGGTAAATGCATAGCAATGAGGTATAAAACTTGAAATACTTTAAACTGTTTGGGCTTCTTCGATCTTTGAGCTGGGGGATCCTCTCTTCCCCTGCTCTCCTCAACCACTTTGTCTGTTTGTATCTCCTTCACCATTTTTCTCACTCATGCATCTCAGGTTTGGGTTCATGGTATTTCTATTTAATGCATTAAGGTTTGTCAGGTTTATTTAATAATAATATATTCAAGTATTTTTAATCTAATCTGCATCCATCAATAAGCTTACCATTTATTGTATTAATAAACTGTTAATTAATTAACCCTTTAATATAATTCCTCATGTGCCATGCTGTTACATCTGACAACTGGCTTATATACTGTTTGGTAATATTTTAATAATTTACTGGAGAGAGATTTATTTACCATTTGGCAATATTTACCATTCTAATGCATTCTACTGTTCCTTAATGTTCAGACACGTGTAAACCTTCCAGCTTTCTGTCGTTGGTTAACATTTTGGCTGCCCTTACAGTAGAATATGGTACAATGGTAGAAATTTCTAACAAAGAATATCAACACAATTGGGCCAGTGCACAGCGGTGGGTGTGAACTTTAGTAGCTGCCAGTCACAGGATTTTTTAAGTGTTCTTGGCCTTTCCTTTTTCTTTTCTTTATTCACTCTTCTCTTCCCAAAATAGTTGCAGTTCTGTCTTTCTGTCTTTTTAGACGGTGTTTTGGCTCCTTGCCTAACAAGGGGCCACTTCCACTCACACAATGTAGTTAGGAGCTCAGCCTGATGTCTGTCTCTTTCTCTGCGCCGGCTTCTTCCTGTTTTTTTTTTTTTTTTTTTTTTTTTCACAGGAACTCAGGCTTCCTTCTTCATTTTGCCTCGCCGCAGCCACCGCGACACAAAACACTTCCGCAACATGCGAGTCATGTTCTTTACCTTCTGACATGTCTTCTCTTGAGCAGGCTCGCGGTCTAGGGCTTGTGCAAAGAGGGATGACGTCAAGAGTTTAAGTTCAATTTTCCGACGTGATTTTTTACAGGAACCACCACCACAAAGTTTTTATGTCATTTCCCTGCCCTAGCTGGATGTGGACCTTATAATTGTATTAATTCTTAATTCAGTTTTTTTTGTTGTTTGTTTGTTTGTTTTTTGCATGACAAGACCTTTCATTGAACTTATTGGTTATTTCTCTGGTTTGCTTATTCCTTTATTTGTTTCAATAATAATAATAATAATAATCAACGCTTTCAATCTAGTGTGTGAGCCTTCTCTTATCTCCTAGAGCTTAACTAATGCTTATCTTTTATCTATTTGATAACTCATTTTTTTTTTGTCGTTTGCCCTAATGCTGCCCCTCCGTGCAGGACTACTTGCTGCAGAGAGTACGTATCTTACTGCCCCCCACCCCCACCCACCCCCCAAAAAAATCTTTGACTCCTCTCTACTCATAACTCCTCTCCTCTCAAGTCAATCCCCCCTCGGACTTGGTCATGTCCCTCCCCGTATCAGCAAGAGAAACACACTATAAACCAGAGAACGCAGAGGTCAAGCTAATCTGAACTGCTTACTCTGTCTGTTTCTTTGCCTAACAAGCCTGCAGCAGAATCTCTTGATTTTCACAGCACAGTTGTTCATAAGCTTGCACAAGTTAATAGTGCAGCAATTATTGTAACTAAAATATAACATCAGACTATAGTTATGTGTTATAATATATTCATAGATATTAGGTTGACCAGATGCAAACAGACCAAATGTGGGACGAGTAGTAAGTTTGTGTGGGACAACACTGAGAGGTAACCTAAAACTGTGATATGTCTATCTAACTGAATAAGAAACGTAGGTATTCTGCTTTTCGGCTCATAAACACCTATACTTCGTCCTGTAGTTGATTCCACACCAAATTCCACACCCGTCTTTATTGACAGACATCCAACATGCACTGGCCGTTACAGGCCAACTGTCCATCCATGTCCATGACACCTGGTCATCCTAATAGAAATATGAGCCATGTTTGCATATTTTTAATCATTAGCGTATAGTGTGTAACTTCATTATACACTTACCACAGAGTCTTTTTTGTTTACCACAAACTGTGTCTGTGTCTGTCTGCATGTGTATGTGCCTTTTTTTGGGTGTGTACATGAACGTGTGTGTGTGTGTGTACATGAACGTGTGTGTGTGCGTGTGAGTCTGCGTGTGCGTCTGCGTGTTTCTCTCATTGTGGTCGTGTGTGACTGTGTCCATGCATGTGTACGTTTGCCCACCTTTTTGTGTGTGGGTATAAATGTGTATGTCTATTTCTCTCTGTGTGTGTGTGTGTGTGTGTGTGTGTGTGTGTGTGTGTGTGTGTGTGTGTGTGTGTGTGCCCACCCTCAGGAGCTGTATCCCAGGTGCTGGACAGTCTGGAGGAGATCCATGCCCTGACGGACTGCAGTGAGAAGGACCTTGACTTCCTGCACAGCGTGTTCCAGGACCAGCACCTCCACACACTACTGGACGTAAGGCAGCCAGGCTTTAAATATGTTTTATTTTTATTTTTGTCTGTGCACTCTAATATTCTGCCATACCCAGAAAGGCACTTTGTGGTTTCACAAGAGAAGTGGACATGTAATGTTTTTGTGTGCGGTGTGTATATATATATTTTTTTCCCTGTATGCTTATAACCACCATTAAACTAGCCACAGTCCGTGCCCTGAGCCATGGGGAAGAAGAAGTGAAAGCTTCAGTGTATTCTGTTTTCAGTCTCAGTTCAGTTTTCACTGGAGAGTTTTCCCATTCATATTCCTGGGCAGTCCCACACACCAGGTCGTGGTCAGGGGTCAGGCCTGTTATCTGGGCAGGCTCTCTGCCATTGAGATCGTGACTCACAGAAGACTGGGTTGAGAGGCAGGGCACAGGCGTCTGCTTTCCTTTGTCTTGGAGCACACTTTTCCCCTGACTCCATATGAGAGCCACCCTGCTTGAGGGAAAAGCATACTATACCACAAATATGATGGGGAGGGAGGGAGCGGGTGGGGGGGATGACACCAACGCTACGGTTAGGTTTTAGTTTTTTCTAGCTGAAGTGTGTGTGTGTGTGTGTGTGTGTGTGTGTGTGTGTGTGTGTGTGTGTGTGTTCGTGTGCCTGCCTGTGTCTGCACGCACCTCTGTGTGTGTGTGTGGTGGAGGGAGACGGTGTGTGTGTGTGTGTGTGTGTTTGTATTTGTCTGAGTGTGTGTTTGTATTTGTCTGGGTGTGTGTTTGTGTTTTGTCTGTATGTGTGTTTGTTTGTCTGTCTGCATGTGTGTGTGCCCTTGTGTGAAGATGAAGATATCATGCTCAGTTGCATGTGTGGAGTCAGGCCAATCACAAGACAGCGTTCCCACGCTTCCAGGAAAACGTTGGGGGTTTTTACCACAGAGCTGGATGATCACATGGAAAATGAAACAATGTTAAGGCTCTGGAAGGAAAATTGGTAGAATATCTATGTTTATATTCTTCAGTCATCCTGAAGAGCTCTCTTTGTCTCTCACCAGTGCAGCATTCTTTTGGGTCATGTGCTATTTTGTAACTATCATCAGCCAGTGACCATTGGCGCACTATGTCAAATCCTGTATTGAATTTTGACATAATTTTATGAAAGTTTATGTACAAAATATAGACACGTAAAAGCAAAATGAAATGTCTGTGTGGCTCGAATGAAAATATTTTTTGCCGGAAAATGGCCAGCAAAAGAACCATGATGGGCTTACCTTAAAGTTAATTGGCTCAACCCTTTTCAGAATTCACAGCGTCACTGACTGCCTGCTTTGGAAGTGAAGGTGTGGTTCACCCTAAGCCCCAATCGTGAGGCGTCTGACACACTGGCATCTAATACGCTGCAGATCTAGATCAGTGACTGATGCCTAAATAAGGAATAGTCATGATGAAAGAGCTGGGTTAGTTTGATCATTCATAGGCTTACAGGCTTCATACTGGTGTCTCTCTAACTGCGGAGTTTAATTGTCTTGCCATTTTATAGTAATTTCATGTTTTCCATGAAGTAAAAGCAGTCTGTAAAACACATGTTGTGAGAGTTGATAAAGTAACTTACCAAATGGAGTAATCGGACACAATGAAAGCAATAAGAAACATGGCCACTGCGTCCATGGCAACAAGAGCCCATATCCTCTGTACTTGGGCTCTTGAACTGGCATTGATATCGACTGCATGGTAGAGTCTTGAATAAATCACGGACAGTGCAGCATTACGGCATTATTTACAGAAAAGGAATTTAAAAACAAGGAATCATTTCTGCAAATGCTCTGTTACGTTTGACAAGTTATGCTCCCCAAGACAGAGAGCGCCATGCTGAATAATGAGGCTCAGTGTGTTACTTGCACCATACAACCACAGTGTAAACACTGTTACCTTTGAGTGGCCTGTGTGTGTAGAGGACTTAGCGGATTATTGTGACGTTTTTAGCAGCCCATAAAATATTTACCCACGAGACAAAGAGTGGGTGTTAGAGAGTTTTTGTGTGGCCACGTGCGAGCGTCGGCTCCTCACACATTATCTATGGTGGGCTTTTGTTTTTGCGTGTGAACGGCCACAGCTGTGCTTGTGTGTGTGGGGGGTGTGAGCCCAGTTTGTGTGGAGATGTCTTTGGACGGCGCTGCATTTGGACGCCCCTTTCCACGATCTCCGGCAAAAGACTATGCCATGACCGGTACCAGTGGGAGAGGTTGTGTGGTTGTGTGGATGGAGGAGGCGGAAGCCCTGGCAACAACAACAGCACCACCACCACCTCCTCCTCCTCCACCACCTCCTCCACCACCTCCTCCACCATATACTGCATGGGGCCTGGGTTTGCCGCGGGGAGGCTCTGAATGCAGGCCCCTCGCCCCATTGAAAAGGCAGACCCCTCGCGCTCTAAACAGGGAGGCGGAACAATGGCAGCTATTGTTAACCCCCCTTCAGCTGTAGCTCCAGCCCTATCTGCCCATCTCTTAAAGCTGGCCCAGACATTAAGACGTTGCGTTACCACTCTCTCCATCACTGCGTACTCACACACACAAGCGCACACGGTCCCTTACCTCCCCAAGGATAGAGAGAAGTGGATGTGTGTGTTGGGACAGCTCTGGTCCTGGCTGCAAAACTCCTAAGTAGAGTTTGGCTGCGAAGGGAGGCTGGTGGGTGAGTGTGTGCTGTCATGGCAATTTTTTTTCTGTCATTGTGTTCCGCCTTTTGTTGGGGCGGAATCCATCTGAATTGCAGATTTGCAAACTGAGATATTTAGGGAGTTTTCTTCCCGGGCAAGAGATTATCTTGCTTTTTTGCTTTCTGCTGTACTTGATAAATTGCTTTGAATGTCAAACCGTTTGTTTGGCACAAGTTTGCCTTCCCGCTTTCATGTGTTCCTCCTCGCCCCTTTAGTGCTAGGGGTCTTTTGAATGAGCCCATAGCTCCAGTGGCATGACCTGATTCTTTACCGTTTCTGTGCATACCACAGGTTATGGGTGTTGTTGACGAGCAAGCCTGAGCTTTGAGCCCCGTTTGAACTTAAGTTAGTAATGAACTTGACATTAGACAGATTAGCTTGGGAACTTCATGCCCTTAGGCAAAGGTGACGTCATCGTGTTTAGCCACATTGAGGTTTAGTTTCTTCCAGTGATGACGCCGAGCGGCAGATGTCATAGTCTGTGCCCTTTCTAAAACGGAGTGTCCAATGAGCAGGCTGCAGCATAAGGGGAAGTCCCAGCAAAGTCTTCTCAAGAGGTGCAGGTATGCTAACCTGTTCATTTCCTCGCAGACCACGTCGTCATAAAACCGTAAAACGCACCCCCTAAACTCTGAAACAAACGTGGAAATATCAGAGATCTGAATTTTTTTTTGTATCTGATAACTTTGTATGAATCCTGAATACTTTACTAAAGTTTCTTCTGTATGCCTTTTTTGAACCATTATTCATGACTGGAGTCAGTTAACCTTTGCCATGAGTGGAGACTTGTATTCATTTGGTGAATACATCTGTCCTTGTTATATGAAGGTTATGTTTGTGCAGCCACAGCCGGGACCCTTGTACACAGATTTCAGAAAGAGATAAAAGATTTCAGAAGATAAAACAGTTTCAGAGAGGGCGCTTACTCACATCCTGTGTTTCCAGTGATGTTTCTTTTGCAACTGAAACAGCACCAGTTTTACTATAGTTTTAGTCCTATGTTTCTACTGAATATGTATTGGAAGATCTTAAGGTCCAACATCCTTAGATGCAGTTATATCCACCATTATGTCCCAGTGCTAGATATTTTCAATTTTTTTTTAATCTAATTTTATACATTGATGTTATAATCTTATCATCCAAAATGGCAGTGAGTTACCAACACGTGTGCATTTATTAAAACAGCCTATAGATCCAACTTCACTTGTGCTAAAAGTACCCCAGTTGCATACCGTAGTATACCCTCGCTAGCCATTCAGTTGCATCCAAGAAAGCCCATTTTGTATTGTAAAAGATTTAGTGCCCTACTGGACCTTTATACTTTACCACAGTATTGGTACACCAATTCTGTATTCAAGACACTGACACGGTTCTGATTTGGGCCATTACGCGATTTCTGTGCCTTAATCGTTGTAAATAAACCAAGTGGAGTGAGTGTGTTCTGTATATTTATATCTCTGTCGCACTGAAAGGGGTTCTTTCCATGCCGGGCCTCGGGGAGATCAACCCATGATGGGTTGTGTGAAGTTATTTTCCTGGACTAGAATGCATTATTTGTTGTGGCTGATATGGCACAGAAGAAGAGGTTGTACTGGAAGTACTGTTCCGACTGAGCTGAATGTCATTCGTGTAGTGGTGGGGTGTGCGTGTGCGTATGTGTGTGTGTTACAGCTGTTTAAATAAAACCACGGTTGCCATTTTGGCTTCCCTTTAGAAATGTCAATGAAAGACTGCAGCAGACTGCATCATTGTATTTTACTATTCTTTCCCCCTTTATTAATTGAAATATACTTATGATTACAGCTTATATGTGTCTATTTTTCAGGTATTAATCTATCATACATGTACTATTATATACACAGATATTAAACCTGGTTACAAAATATTTGCCGGATACACCCTAATAAAATATTTGCCCTTTCTGGTGTCTTTCAGCTTTACGACAAGATCAACACCAAGTCCTCTCCGCAGATCAGGAACCCGCCGAGTGACGCAGTCCAGAGAGCCAAAGAGGTGAGCGATCTTGTGCTGTAGCACCCCCTCACTGGTCATCCAGCATACTGCCGGCTGGCCGGCCAGGCTCCTTAGACCACGTCCTTCAAGCCAGGCCCTAGCCTCACCTGACCTCAGATCAGCCCAGTACAGCTTTTCACACATATGCTGATTTAGGGTCAAGTCCCACTTGCTGCTATTTAACTATCAAAAGTGCTGGACCAAGAGGTTTACTATGCACACATTTAGTCACTGTGTTTTGTCAGTTCATAGCAAGACTGTCAGAGTTAAAATGTTTATGCCGAAGTGTTATGTAGTGCCATAGTTTGGCATTACAGACGTTCATTTGGTTAATGCCTGTAAAGGGTGTGTAAAGTATGCTGTAAATTAGAGCTTTTTGACTTCTAGTTAATTTTAGAAGACTGACTTTAACATTTACCACAGATGTACCTCTTTAGTGTTTACATGCTTATCATGTGAAGTGTTTACATTTTTAATCTTTTTAACTGTGGTTCCTGTTTTGAGTAGCACTCAGTAGTCGCACCAGATTAATGGGTAACCTGTGAAAGCAGAACATTATGAAAGGCTGTCAGCGCCTTTAGCTAATGCTAATGCTTAGCGAGTGTGAATGCTGTGTTTTTTTGTTTTCTGCTGTGTTGACATTGTCTCCTGAGCTGATCTCGTCGAGCACTGGTGTTTCTCTAGCATGCTTCTGGCCAGCTGCCTCTGTCCTCCCAATCACAGAGTTTCTGTCGCAGCGGGGCTTCACAGCTTTGGCTATTAACTTCATCTCTTCCTCTTCACCTAATCAGAGCAGCATTGTTGCCACGCTAACAAACGAATGGGGTAACATTAGCATTAGCCCTCACAGACCTCACATCAGTAGGTCAAGTTAGTTAATTTAGTGCATCTCATCCAAACATCATCCTTAAAATGGAAAACTCTTCAGATGGGCTCTGTATGGGTAGAAGAATGTGCAAAGGTCTTGATGTCAGTGTTTGTTGAAAGGAGAGGACTGGATCACCTGTGATGTGTTTCTTTCACCCTCCTTGAACTGCACCACCAATTAACACGGTGCCCTCCACTGTGGGCTCCCACATGGCAGGTTGTCCCTGACGTCTGTAACAGCCACCAGATAGGGGAGCCTTTGGCTGGCGATGCCTGAGGAGCTTTGAGCTTACACTTAGTTGTGTAAAGTGCAAAACATTCAACAGCCAATACCAGTCTTTTTAATGCGGTCTTATCACCGTGTAATGAGCAAGCTACAATTTGTTTTTTCACAGGGTGCCCTTTATGGTTCTGGCTGAGTCAATTACACCACCGAAGCGCCTATTCACTCGATCCTCGCTCGCTCGTTCGTTCCCTTTGTGTGTCTGGATGCTGTTCGCGGGTCTGTACAATGGCAGCGATTTGTGTTTGCACGTTTGTTTTTATAGTCCCACCAAACAAAAGCACTGCGTCTGACAGGGAGTTGGAGTTTGTGTCAAGTTGGTAGTCTCTCGCCAGGTCCCCTTTTTCTCTGGATTGAGCTGTTTTTGTGCAGCACTGGAAAACCCCCACCCCCACGCACCCCAGCCATCTCCTCACGGTCGATTTGAAGCGCCCCGCTGGAAATAAAGGCGTGAGCCTGTGCCAGCAGAAGTCCCTTCTGTTTTTCAAGCTGTATGAACTCAGACTTGAAGTGTGAATGTGTCTCTGGGTGTGTAGAGCCATTTTTTCTTGTGTTGGGTCTGGAGCCCAATTAAAAGTGTTAATAAAAGGCATGTGGAAAAACACAGCTGTGATGGCAGGGGAAAATAACATTCAGCGGAGGCCCTACCCAAGCCTGTCTGTGTGGACCCACACTTCTTAGAAAAGCAACAGAAATTAAGTTCCTGCCGTCTCGCCCTATCAAAATGTGTATAAAATCTGTAATGTAGGTCATTGCTCTCCTTCTCTCTCTCTCTTTCTCTCTCTCTCTCTCTCTCTCACCCCTCTTCCTCTCCATCTGTCTATCTCTGTTTACCAGCCTAGTAACCGCAAGAAGACTCTCGGGTTTACTAGTTCTGAATCATTTCAAGACTGTTCATGTCTGCCCAGAGTCATTGGTTTTTAATGTATGGGAAGCATGAGATTTTATATATTACTTATGAACTGATATTGTTGGTATCTCTCGCTAGAACAAGTATCAAAGAAAAAAAACTCCCTCTGCAGCCTTGCATTGGTGACGTGACAAGCATCTGACCAGTTCAGTTTTCACAGAAGGCACCTCTACAGATGAGATGCTCTCACCGATACCAGACATCCTCTCATGAGAATTTGTTTATTTTGATTCTTTTTGAACCGTGCCTCAATGAGAGCCATTGCAAACTCCTAATAATAACAGGCGGCAAAGCAGCACAGAATGGAAAGGAGATGCTGCTGTATCAGTGAATGTGAAGAGGCTGTGGCGTGTGGTTGCAGCCAGCCGACACACACTTGTTAGTTTGTATGTCTGATTGAGCTCCTTTGTTGTGGTTTGTCCATTTTCAGAGAATAGGTTGAAGTCGGAGTCTCTGTGTCTACACGAGAAACGCCCACGCTGCAATGCAAATCAAAAGCTCACTTGGATGGGTTTCTAGTGGTTTTTCGTTGAATTTTTTTTTTTGCATAGGCTTCTTCTTTTAACAACCTGCTTTGCTTCTTCACTACTGATCATCCCAGGCACCTAATTAAAAAAAGCTTTTTTATTTATTTATTTCGTTTTTACAAAACCGCAATCCTTTTTCCCCCTGAAATGGGGTATCTTTCTCCTGAGGGCTTCACCTAACACCAAAACATAGCAGGGGCTTAAACTAACCAATCACACCAAACCAATCACCCCCCCCCCCCCTCTCTAATCCCCCCTGAGGCATCGGGGATGTGGATCGGTGGAAGTTCTGGTGGTGGTCGAGCCTCTTCCCTCTCTGTTCAGTCCCATCCTGGCCTGCTAAAGTCATGTGTGCGTGTGCGTGCGTGTGTGTGTGTGTGTGTGTGTGTATATGTGTGTGTCTGTGTGTGTGTGTTTTGTGTTGTCACTCAAATCCCAGCCTGTTGTGATGTGTAACCCCCCCCTTGTGTTGTGCTCTCACGCCGAGAAGTCCGCTGAAGACGAAGCAGGCACGGCTTTGACTCGTCTGGAATGTGTAAGCTTTACATCATTTGCCTTTTTCTTTTTTCTTCTTTTTTTTTTTTCTTTGTTTTTCTTTTTCTTTCACAAAAAATCTAAATATTCCTTCTAAACACCCCCACATCTCCACTTTTGTCCTTTTTTGTCAGCTGGTTCTTAAAAGTGTGTTTTCCACCTTGAGGGCAATCAGGCAATCAACCGTAGGTTGTAAGGGCTCAGCCCTTCCTGAAGCAAACTACGGGTGTGCATAACCCCAGTGTAGGTCACGGTGTTACGTGGCGTTGTGTACCTGTGACTTGTCCGAGGCGGTGATCTATTTTGACAAGTTTAAGTTCTCTCTCGAGGCGCGAGCTTGCCATCTCCAGGAAAAGCAGGCAGCATTTGCTCAGGTCCACATCTCGGTGTGCAGTTGCACATTCAGCAGTAAGTTGTGAGGCAACTGTAGAGCCAGTGCCAGAATGTGGCCTCACCGGGCCGAATGGGGGAGGGAGGGAGGAGGGAAGGGTCAGAAAGGAAAGTGCTGATTGGCTAATATGGGGGGATTTGGGAGGTATGCCAGAGTGAATATTGGGATGTTTGGGGTGGGGGGACAGGGGTGTCAGGGGAGGGGCGAGTGTTGCTGTCAGGACTGAGGTTGGCTAGCAGCATGCGCTGGATGGTGTGTGCCTGTGTGTCCGGACGGCGATCTGGTCACTCGCGATCATCATATGAGGTGGCCGTAGCAATGCTGTAATGAGTAGGTGGGACTTGAGATCCGAGTGCTGATGGCTGTGCAGAGTGTAACTGTAACTGTGACATCTCTCCACCCCTCCACCCCCCCGTCCTGTGTCACCCCCCACCCCCACCCCATCCTCCCCAGGTACTGGAAGAGATCTCCTGCTACCCAGAAAATGGCGATGCCAAGGAGCTGAGGCGGATCCTCAATCAGCCTCATTTTATGGTGAGTGCCACTGAGAACTCTGTCACCTCTTGTTTTTTTGCGCGGTGTGTGTGTGTGCGTGCGTGTGTGTGTATCTTCATCTTCCTGTGTGTTGCATGTTTCTCTGCGAGATGCTAGCACAAGATAAGAAGCATTCAGAGAGCGAGAGAAAGAGACAGCAGTCAGTCATTCAAGGCTTTATTTAAACCCATCCCTCGGGAACCTGTGGGCGATACTCTGAGACAAATTTGACTATGGCTGCCTTTTAGATGAACTCTCAGGAGAAACAACAGATGTGAGAGAGAGAGAAGAAGACAGACAGACATGAGGGGAAAGAAAAAAAGAAGAGTGGAAGAGCACTCGGATGACTCTAAAGAAAAGTGTGTGTGTGTGCGTGTGTGTGTGTGTGTGTGTGCACGTGTGTGTGTGTGTGCTTGTGTGTGTGTGTGTGTGTGTGTGTGTGGAAACACAGCGTCAGTAAAGGCAAGAAACTCCTCTGTGATGAGTTGAAGACATGCCTTGATTAGGCATCCATTAAAGCCTGGGCAAACAGAAATCCCTCATTAGTCCACACA
>NC_045153.1:22649983-22654983 GCF_900700415.2 Clupea harengus | reverse complement strand
AGCAGTGCGTTGTGCAGGCTAACTCATGACCCCCTCATTAGCACGGCCTGAGCATCGCTCCCCTCTCCACAGGGAGAGCCAGAGGATGACAGGCAGACAGAGAAGTGCTTTTCCATTCCTCTCTCTCTCTCTCTCTCTCTCTCTCTCTCTCTCTCTCTCTCTCTCCCTTTCCCTTTCCCTCTCTTCTTTTTCTGCTCTCCCTCTACTTTCTTTTCTCTCCCTTTCCTGCCCTGTCCCCGTCTCTTCCTCTCTATATCTTTTTCCCCTCTCTCTTTATCTACCTTTCTCTCTCAAATTCAAATTCAAATGGCTTTATTGGCACGACTGCACACAATACAACATTACCAATAAGCAATAACAGTACAAAGGGCATGCGGAAAAAGAGGGGCTGATGAAGGTAGAGAAGTAACATAGGATATAAACATTTAACAAGTTAATTATTAATTAGTAAACATTCAATAATAGCCATGTGTCTGTCTGTGCCGGCCTACTTCTACTGCCAGGTTCGCTCAGTCTGTATTTAGTCAGTGTTCTCCTCAGTTCTCTCTTCCTCTCCCTCTCCCTCTCCCTCTCCCTCTCCCTCTCTCTCTCTCTCTCTCTCTCTCTCTCTCTCTCTTTCTTTCTTTCTTTCTTTCTTTCTTTCTTTCTTTCTTTCTCCCTCACTCTCTCTCTCTCTCTCTCTCTCTCTCTCTCTCCTGCTGTGAAGTGAGGTGTTGTGAGACATGAGTATGAGCTGCCACTCTGTTGGAGTTCTGAGAGACCCGAGAGCTCCGGAGTGCTGTACTCTTCACCTCAAAAGCATTCTGATCTGAGTTCCACAGTGTGTGTGCATGTCTGTGTGTGTGTGTTTGTGTGTGTGTGTGAGAGAGAGGAGCAGCATATGTTCATATGTGTGTCTGGATGTGAAGAGACCAAGTGTGTTATTTATGCCGTGTCCCCGCCCTTCCAGACCATCATGTTTGGTGGTTTTGTGTGTTTATCATTTCTCCGCATCCCTGTACGTTAATTCTAGTTTGCTGAGGCATCCTCCCCTCTCTCTGGGCGCTCAGGAGGCGCTGTGTGAAGGTTAGGGGTGGTCCTCCAGAGCCTCTCGAAAGCACTGCTGCTATTTTTGGGGCTTGCTGGGTGGGGGCAAACCTCACGTCCTGTGTGGGAATCGCCCAGGTTTGATGTTTTCAAAACCACTGCTGGTTTAGCGTGTGTGTGCGTGCGTGTGTGTGTGTGTGCGTGCGTGCGTTTGTGTGAGTGTGTGCGTGTATGTATGCATGCATATGTGTATGCATGCATATGTGTATGCATGCGTGTGTGTATGCACGAGTGTGTGTATGCATGCGTGTGTGTATGCACGTACTGTATATGTTATTTGGGTTTAAATTTGAGTTTCCCCTTTCTGTTTCTCTCTCTCTTTCTCTTTCTTTCTCTCTGTCTCTCTCTCTCTCTCTATGCACGAGTGTGTGTATGCATGCGTGTGTGTATGCACGTACTGTATATGTTAATATTTGGGTTTAAATTTGAGTTTCCCCTTTCTGTTTCTCTCTCTCTTTCTCTTTCTTTCTCTCTGTCTCTCTCTCTCTCTCTCTCTCTCTCTCTCTCTCTCTTTCTTTCTCTCTCTTTCTCTCTCTCTCTCCCAGGCCCTGCTTCAGACCCATGACGTTGTGGCTCATGAAGTGTACAGTGACGAGGCCCTTAGGGTGACCCCTCCGCCCACCTCGCCCTACCTAAACGGAGACTCACCTGAGAGCACCAACGGAGACATGGACCTGGAGAACGTCACGCGCGTGCGCCTCGTTCAGTTCCAGAAGAACACAGACGAGCCCATGGTGAGGACATACACACACAAATACACACCCACACACACACCCACATATATATACACACACACACACACACACACACACACACACACACACACACACACATATAAACACATTCATACACACAGCCTGGGACCTACATGCTGAGGGTTTTGATGCTGTCACTGATCGCTACTTCCACTTAGCTACTCCCAGACTTCCAAAATCACCCTACCATAACATAGCCCTGCTGTACTTATGGGGTTATAGACAGCTTTCACAAAATGGAACTCACACACCCACATGCATGCTTTGAACACACTCACACTCACTCACATGCACACACACAGACACACTCACACACACAGTGGCTTAGCCAGTGGAGGAAAGGTTACGCAGGGATTGGTGTGTCCTGTTGAGTGTCTGTGCGTATCCGTGTCTTTTTGTGTGTATGTGTTTGTATCTATCTGTGTGTGTCTGTATCTGTCTGTGCCGTGTGTGTGTGTGTGTGTGTGTGTGTGTGTGTGTGTGTGTGTGTGTGTGTGTGTGTGTGTGTGTGTGTGTGTGTGTGTGTGTCATTCAGACTGTTCTCTTCTCTCACACAGGGCATCACGCTGAAGATGAACGACCTCAACCACTGCATTGTGGCAAGAATAATGCACGGAGGCATGATCCATAGACAAGGTAACACACACACACACACACACACACACACACACACCAGAAATAAACATGTACTTGCGGACATGTGTAAATATACTTGCATGCATACACACATTTATATTCAGGCACTCCCTAAATGAGTTCCCAATGTCCTCTTTTTCAGTCCTTGCACATCACTCAGCCACAAACTGCTTGTTACAACTTTTTACCGGCACCACACACACACACACACACACACACACACACACACATTCATATTCATACTGTTACGACCTCCAGGATGCAACTATGCTCATAGCCAATGTCTAGGGTAGGTTAAGTTGCCATTAAAAGTTGTAATGTGTACAGTAGACGTGTTAGTCAGTATGTACGAAGTGGATGAATGGACAAGGGGACGCCAGCTTACCTCCAGGGCTTTGGGCCAGCCCAAGAGGTGTCTCCAGCAAGACTGAGAGCCAAAGCACCAAGCTACAAGCCTCCAACCTCCCAGACCGTTCAAAACATGGGAACTCCCATTAACAAACCAAACCAAACCAAAATGTGTGCAACCAAAACAGATGCACTCCAGGCAAAGGGAATCCAAACAGAGGTCTAAATAAGTGGTGTCCACAACGCTCGATGTACCGACCGGCCTTTGTGGTTCCGCCACGCTCAATTGGCCGCCATCAGCCTTGCTTCAGGGACTTATATAGCTAGCCCAACAGATAAACAAGCAATTCTAAAAAACACTAACAATGTACACACACACACACACACACACACACACACACAGGCACAACACTCTAAACCAGATTCACTTCTCAAAAACACAGTTGTGCAACCCCAACAACTAGCGTCAGTATCCCCTCCGCACGAAGCCCTTACCTCACATGTGTCGGCCCGTACAAGAGCCTTCTCTTCTCTCTGCACCTATTCAGGGGTGTCAGGCCGCTTGGATAGGCTGCACTCTCCCCAGGCCTCATTAGTGTGTGTGTGAACCGCTGCTCTGTCTACACATGTAGCAGATAGACCAAAGACGACACGGACACTCTTATACAGCACACGGGGCTTCCTCACACGCCCACCCAAGTCAGCTGGTGCCCTGCAGTGCAGTGTAGTGTAGATTGGTAGTGTGTTCATTAAACTGGTGCGATGCGGAGGCCGTATAGATGTGTGGGTCGTTCTCTCCAGAGGCAGGCTACTATGCAGCCCAGGCCCAGACCGGGCATCTGACATACTGCTTAAGCCTCCTGTAGCACTTTTACAAGCTCTCGCCATCACAAAAACATCGCTACAAAATAAGCCGTTGCAGACCAATATACTTAACGCAGCCACAGTGGCCTGCTGTCTCTGGTCTGGTCTGGTCTGGTCTGGTCTCTTGTCGTCACTCGCCCTGACACAAGCCCCAGAACAGGCTGCCCAAACCGCCAGCGTAGTGCCAACCCCCACAGGCCTATTACCACCGTTCCCCAGTCATCAGCCCACACGCTGGGGAGGCTTGCGGGGACACACACCCCAGCGGGGGGGGGGGGGGGGGGGAGGAAGGTTGGGTGGGGGTGGATGGCTCCAGGGTGGAGCAGTGGGGGTCACACCGCCTGTCTGGAGCCTGTAGTAGTAGCAGTGCCTGTCTGAGCTTAACAGGGCCATGGCAGTAATGCTGTAGTGTTGTGGTCTGCACACACACACACACACACACACACACACACACACACACACACACACACACACACACACACACACACACAAATCTATGCTCCTCTTATCTCCACCATCTTATCTTCATGGTCACTACCCCTCATACACATATATACAAACTCACAAGCTCATAAGCACACATACACCCTTTTTCTTCTATTTCATAGTAACACACACACCCACACAAACAGACTTTTCAGCTCCACACATTTTGAAAAATATGGGCTTTCTGTCACATTCTAAAGCACTTTCTGAATTTCACTGACAGCACACACATGCTTTCTCACAAACACACACACCCCCAAACTGTCAAGTATGCTCGACACATAACTGTGAACTGAGCCAGCTCCGTGTCAAGAGCGCAGATGGGTGATGTCACAGGGGCCACCTCTCGTCACTCACAGCTCAGGTCTTAGGCATCGGGCAAGCAGCACACACACACACACACACACACACACACACACACACACACAGAGGTTTTGGTCAGACTTTCTCTATGCAAGCCCCACACACTTGCGGTTATGACCCATTGCCCAGAAATGCAGCTAAATGTGGAGGGTTTTTCTCTTAAGAATAGGTGAAACCTGAACTCTTATATACGCGGAAACAGGAACTGACTATCAGCCACAATGGCATTTCTAAGGAAAGCACTACAACTAAATACACACTAGCCATCCTCCCAGTGTCATGCCAGTCACTGACCTCAGTCACCCCAAACCTGACCATGACCTGTTTCACATAGAGACTTGCCCTAACCCTTTCTGGGTCAAATGGTCTGAGTAGTTATAATGGTGGCAGTAGCAGTTGTAGTTGAGTAATAGGAGTTGTAGGCTATGTGATGTGAGTAGTTATAATGGTGGCAGTAGCAGT